>NC_068276.1:22475384-22776217 GCF_025860055.1 Xyrauchen texanus | reverse complement strand
TGAGACTTTAAGAAAATATACTATTTTAGGAAACAAGGGTTTCATAGAAAAAAACTGTCATAGTATTTGACAGATAAACAGACTAAACCAAAGAACCGAAGCAATGTAAATGATAAACAAAGAGAGAGTATGCAAGTCTGATGGCTACAGATTACATGTCAAAAAACCTTCTAGCTTGCACAATGCGAGACAATTGTTTTAACACATTTAATGCCAAAGGAGCAATCAGCTCGGTCCACGTAGATTTTCATGGCTGAATTTAGAGTCCTTTAATCTATACAAGACATTGCTGTAATGCAGACATACATCAACATCTATACATCTACAGCAATATCTAAGTGATTTTCTAACCCTGTTCACTGTGAAGTCACAGTATACAGTTGTAATTTAATTGTAAAACTACTACAGTAAAAAATATTGTGAAAATATGAAACTATTTGCCAGGAAAAAAATGGTAAATTCCGAATTATATTATTATTTTAGATTTTTTATTTACTTTTAACAGTGGATGTTGTATATTAGATTACCCCAGCTAATTTAATTTTAACAGTCTAGAGACTTACCTCTTTGTACAAATCTCCATTCCATCCATTCTTACATTCTCTTCCTTTCTTAATGTAATGGTGCATTATGTAACAATTTTCATGTAATATTCACCTTTGTTTTTGCCAATGTGGGAACGGCTTGTTACGCAACTTAAAGAATGAGCCCTTCCCGGACATCCTAGGTTGCCTATTAAAGCCTGTAGACTGATTTTCATACAAAGGGAGCAGGTCGCAATCCAAAGGATGTGACATTTATGCGTGGTCCGGAGAGCCTTGATTCAGTGCTTCTCTTCCGTTATTCAACAGCGAAAAGAAACTGCAACACTAGATAACGATATCTTAGAGATGGAATCCAGCAAATTCCCAGATCCCAGCACAACACAGACTCCTAACCAAAAAAAAGAAAGAAAGGACTGGCCTGGGTGGGTGGCAGGATGTATATACTGTGGGAACAGGCTGTGCCAACCTTTTCTCTACTTTTTCTCCCACAAAAAATGAAAAACCATTCAGCTGGGGCCAGAAGTATTCATTTCGGAGAAGATGTTCATTCTCCCAAGAGGAAAAGACACCACAGAGACCATATCCTGCCTGAAGGGGAGGTTAACATGTGAAGAATATGTCACATGCACTCAGCAGCCGGTAGTACGCATGTGGAAAGAGGCCCCCGCTGTAGGTCCTACCAGGAGGGGTGGAGTTCTTCAAATGCGGTGACTGGGGGCAGAGGAGGCTCTGCCTGAGGGAAGACATGGGTTTGCCGTCAGGGAAACCATACTGTGGAAAATACATCACATGGGGTTATGACAGGCAACCATACATGTGAAGCTTAAATCCCAGTACAGGGCATAACAGTGCAAGTACTGGGCCTGGCATTGAATTTATCCTGTGCTTGCCACAGGGCTGAGGAGGAAAGACATCCAGGGTTCACCTATCTCGGGAACACACATTGGGGAAAAAGCACACGTCTTCCCCTCGGGGAGGGGAAGGCACTGTGTGCAAGCATTACACCCGACCAGCTGCCTGCCAACTTACCTGTTCGTACCTGCCAACACATGAGACGAAACTGGCTCAACCCAGAGATTATAAAATTTTGCAAAGGTATTGGGTGTCACCCTGCCCACTGCTCCCCTCAGAAGTCTGCTGGTGAGGGTCATCCTCCTGGTCGCCAAGGCCCAGGAGAATGCCACACTCCTAGCGGAGTGTGCTTGTTCTCTCTGGGGGGATGGCACGCCCTGGGCCTGATATGCCAAGGTGATGACATCCACGATCCAGTGAGCCATCCTCTGTTTGGAGACAGCCTTCCCCTTCTGCTGTCCCCCAAAACAGACAAAGAGCTGCTGGGAGCATCTAAAGCTCTCAGTGCGGTCAAAGTAGATACGCAAAGTGTGTACTGGACACAGCAACGACAAGGCTGGGTCAGTGCTTGCAGGCTCACCACCTGATCCCTTAAAGGGGTAGTGTGAACCTTGGGCACATAGTCTGGTGGGTGTCTCAAAACCACGTGAGAATATGACAGACCGAACTCCAGGCTTGTATCTCAGTCAGAGAACTCCTGCAGGTCCCCAACCCATTCTAGAAATTCCAGAGGTCTGGGCGTGAATGCCAAATCGTGCCCCATCCCTGAGAAAGGAGGTCCTTCCTTAGAGGAACTCGCCAGGGAGGGGCTGTCGTGAGGAGCGTGAGCTCCGAGAACCAAGTCTGAGTGGTCCAGTAACACCAACATGACCTGTTCTTTGACCTCCCTTACCTTGCACAAAATCCGTGCAAGCAGGCTCACTGGGGGAAATGCATATTTGCGCATGCTCTGAGGCCAGATGTGTGCCGAGGGTGCCTCGTTCAGGGAGTACCAGAGTGGGCAGTGGGAGGACTCCCGGGAAGCAAACATTTCTACCAATGCTTCACCGATTCAGCTACGCGAGATTGAGATCGCCCAGGATGTGAGTGGCCCTCAATGGCTTCAGTCGCTGCTGACTCCACAGGAGGAGACGGCCGGCGAGTTGCAACATGCAACTTAAGTGTAAACCATCTTGGGGATTTATGTACGCTACTGTCGCCATGTTGTCCGTACGGACCAACAAATGCTTGTCATGGATCAATGGATGAAGCCTCCGCAGGGCCAGCAATACCACCAGCAACTCGAGTCAGTTGATAAGCCAACGCAGTCGAGGTCCTGTCCAGGACCCTGAGGATGCGTGCCTATTGCAAATTGCGCCCCTGCCTGACTTGGAGGCGTTTTTTGTGACGACGACGACACCCATGGACACTTGCTCTTGAGGGGACCCCTGCCCGCTGAAATGCAAGGCCCATCCAAGTGCCGAACGCGTGGCAACAGATCGGCGTGATAGCCATACGATGCATACCACGGTGCCATGTCCATCTCAGGATTCGAGTCTGTAGGCAGTGCTGAAGCAGTCTCATATGCATCAACCCGAGAGGCGAGACCGCCGCTGAGGACGGCATATGCCCCATGAGCCTCTGAAAATGTTTCAGTGGGACCGCTGACTTCAGTCAGTTTAGCTCCGACTGGGCGTGCTCGTTTGTGAGGCACGCTATCATAGCGACCAAGTTCAACTTCATCCCGAGAAAAGAGATGCTCTGCACCGGAGGGAGCTTGCTCTTTTCCCAGTTGACCCAATCAGCTGAGGTGTCTGAGCACCAGGTGCTTGTGCGCACACAATAGATCTCGAGAGTTAGGTAGAATCAGCCAATCATCGAGATAATTGAGGATGCGGATGCCCACTTCCCTTAGCAGGGCAAGGGCTGCCTCTGTGACTTTCATAATGATGCGAGGTGACAGGGACAGACCAAAAGGGAGGACCTTGTTCTGATATCCCTGGCCCTCGAAAGTGAACAGAAGAAACAGAAGTACACGTCCTTAAAGTGTACCACCACGAACCAATCTTGATGTCGGACACATGACAGAATGCACTTCTGCATCAGCATTCCAAACAGGAGTTTGTGCAGGGACAGATTCTGCGCTCGCAGGTCCAAGATTGGCCGCAACATACCGCCTTTCTTTGGTTTGATGAAGTAGGGGCTGTAGAACCCCTTTTTCATCTTGGCTCGAGGGACAGGCTCTATTGCACCCTTCTGTAAAAGCACTAAGATTTCCACACACAGAACAGAATCATCATCGCCTCCTAACAAGGTGAAACAGATGTCATTGAACCTGGGTGGGCACCTGGTTAACTCAGTCACAAAGACAAGTTGGATCATCCTGGCCAGCCAATATGATGGGTTGGGGAGTGCTAACCATGCCTCCGAGCGAGGGGCACCAAGGGGACAATCGCATTTGACGTATCTGCATATGGGGCAGGAACTGCCACGTTGAGGAGCCTGGCGTCCCAAACCCGTGGCTGTACTGAAAGAACCGCTAAAGCACTTACTTTGCTCTGCATGCCTACCATAGCACCTGTCAGTGACGGGGGAGTTGGCTGAGCGTCCTCGTGGCTCGTCATAATTGCCTGAGAGTGGGTGTGCATGTGCCGCAGCTGGGTGCATGAAGGTCGTGACACCACTCTATTTTTGAAAGTGTGGGTGCCGCTGCCCCTCAGACATGCAGTAAAATGAACACAAAAGGAACAAAGTATTCTCCTCCCGGCCCACCACTGGGGATGGAGTGGTCTGTACACCACCTCCAGACACAAGTGCACCACAACCGCTTTATCCACCTGAGGAATCTCCGTTTACCCCATGGCTACCCCACCATCGAGGGTAGTGAGAGTCGAGGAACTCTCAAGCTGGAAAACTATCGCCGCAACATTGCCATGGTCATGCTCTCGCAGTGAGAGCATGAACCATCCAAGAACACTGTCTCCGCATGGCTATGGCCAATACACGTGAGGCAGCGATTGTGGGCATCAAAGGTGGACAGATAGCGAACGCATCCAGGAACTACACTCAGATTGAAAAGTATCTTTAAAAAGACTCTTTCCATCAGTGCTCACTTTTTAGAGGAATACTCTTATAAGTAAACTCTTTTAGTGTAGCTGCCGAAGCGCCCAGGGGCATTCTCTGCACTCATCCGTGCGAGAGGGGGAGAATCCGCTGCAATACGGCGTATATCCAACAGCTTAGAATGCTTTTCTGCTTTTGAGGTGAATGGAACAGCAGTGAAATACATAGACACCGCTCGGCTCCAAAGAACAAATCTGAATGAATCTTTTATACCCGTATGTCCGGGGGAGTGCATGCAAATTTCACTCACCAATTTTTATTGTCCTTTTCTCAAATATCAGAGGTGTTTGGGGCTCCCAAAGGCATCACTACATCGACAAAATGTTGAGTGAGTGACAGATAGGGAACTAGAGCGAACATCGGCAGTGGATTTGATTAGTGGTGGGACCTTCATTCAATTTTGGGGATCAAAACTGACCCTGAATTGGCGTTCTTCATATTGGACAGGTAAGCTTACATAACTGCAAAGCATGTAAAATATAGTGCCATAAGGATTGATCTGTGTAATTTTTGCTAACTTGAGCTTGCCTGCATAGTAACTGTCATAAACAATGTTAATCTGTAATTATTCAGGAAGGTAAACTACAATAACACATTAATTTAATTCTAGACAAGGTTCATGATAATGCATAAAGACCCATTCATTAGTGTAATGTAACTTGGTTATACAGAAAATGTAAACATTCTATTATTATTAAACAATATCGCATATGACATATCAAAATGACAGTTGTCAATGCAGTCAGTGTATCATGCAAGGAAAAGTGATTACTTCAAACTAGTCTCGTATAGTCAGTCCTATATCCACACTTTGTTTTAGCCCTGTTCCAGTTCCAGAGTCAAATACAATATAAAGGTCCTTCTCAAAAAATTAGCATATTGTGATAAAGTTCATTATTTTCCATAATGTAATGATAAAAATTAAACTTTCATATATTTTAGATTCATTGCACACCAACTGAAATATTTCAGGTCTTTTATTGTTTTAATACTGATGATTTTGGCATACAGCTCATGAAAACCCAAAATTCCTATCTCAAAAAATTAGCATATCATGAAAAGGGTCTCTAAACGAGCTATTAACCTAATCATCTGAATCAACTAATTAACTCTAAACACCTGCAAAAGATTCCTGAGGCTTTTAAAAACTCCCAGCCTGTTTCATTACTCAAAACCGCAATCATGGGTAAGACTGCCGACCTGACTGCTGTCCAGAAGGCCATCATTGACACCCTCAAGCAAGAGGGTAAGACACAGAAAGAATTTCTGAACAAATAGGCTGTTCCCAGAGTGCTGTATCAAGGCACCTCAGTGGGAAGTCTGTGGGAAGGAAAAAGTGTGGCAAAAAAACGCTGCACAACGAGAAGAGGTGACCGGACCCTGAGGAAGATTGTGGAGAAGGACCGATTCCAGACCTTGGGGACCTCGCGGAAGCAGTGGACTGAGTCTGGAGTAGAAACATCCAGAGCCACCGTGCACAGGCGTGTGCAGGAAATGGGCTACAGAGAAGCAGCACTGGACTGTTGCTCAGTGGTCCAAAGTACTTTTTTCGGATGAAAGCAAATTTTGCATGTCATTCGGAAATCAAGGTGCCAGAGTCTGGAGGAAGACTGGGGAGAAGGAAATGCCAAAATGCCTGAAGTCCAGTGTCAAGTACCCACAGTCAGTGATGGTCTGGGGTGCCATGTCAGCTGCTGGTGTTGGTCCACTGTGTTTTATCAAGGGCAGGGTCAATGCAGCTAGCTATCAGGAGATTTTGGAGCACTTCATGCTTCCATCTGCTGAAAAGCTTTATGGAGATGAAGATTTCATTTTTCAGCACGACCTGGCACCTGCTCACAGTGCCAAAACCACTGGTAAATGGTTTACTGACCATGGTATTACTGTGCTCAATTGGCCTGCCAACTCTCCTGACCTGAACCCCATAGAGAATTTGTGGGATATTGTGAAGAGAAAGTTGAGAGACGCAAGACCCAACACTCTGGATGAGCTTAAGGCCGCTATCGAAGCATCCTGGGCCTCCATAACACCTCAGCAGTGCCACAGGCTGATTGCCTCCATGCCACGCCGCATTGAAGCAGTCATTTCTTTTTTTGTATTAAAAACACTTCTTTTATTGGTCGGATGAAATATGCTAATTTTTTGAGATAGGAATTTTGGGTTTTCATGAGCTGTATGCCAAAATCATCAGTATTAAAACAATAAAAGACCTTAAATATTTCAGTTGGTGTGCAATGAATCTAAAATATATGAAAGTTTAATTTTTATCATTACATTATGGAAAATAATGAACTTTATCACAATATGCTAATTTTTTGAGAAGGACCTGTACAGTCTCAAAGTTTGTAGTAAAACAATCATAACTGCGTAATTTTAATTCTGCTACCTCATCTGTCAGCATGATGCCAGTGAATCACATTGTCACTTTGTACCTTACATCATTGTTTTGGTCAATGCTCGTGTCCCAATGCAGTGTGTGTATGAGCGCAAGTATGAGCAACAGGTAGCTGACTGCGGTTCACTTAACGGCCACAGGTGTCATTAAAACAAGGGTTTCTGAATCGTACATACCGCACCTTTAAGTAAAAGAAATAGTAATTTTCACGACCTCCCACAGCCTTTCTCTCAATACTTCTTTGGACGATATGAAATATTAGCATTGCTGTAAATCAGGCTTGCCTGAATTTCAGCTTAAAAGCAAAATAAAGCAAACATTTATAACATTCATATTTCAGGCCTTCAGAGTTTTTCACATAAATATCTTCAGCATCATAGAACTATTTCTGTTCTAACATCAAATCAAACAAATGTGACAGCAGACAGCATATACTTGTTTGATCTTTGAGATTTAGAGTATTTGATTATTATGGCACATGAAAAGAATCCTTTATTTGATTAAAACAGTGCTGATAGAAAAATACTTAAATGTTCTCAGTAGCTGGAAATTCAAAGAACCCTGGTCAGAGGCCCTGCTATTAGCTTGCGACCAAAATAAACAGCAGAGGGGGAAAAAATACCTTTGTAAAAATGTAAAGCGGAGACTGCCAAGTCGAACGTTTTTGCTGTTATCACAATAAATCACATGTGAAACTTGGACAAGAGAGTGCACATAAGCGCTGCCTTTGTTTTCTATTCCACTTAGAAAGGTCATGTCTCAAGTGGAAAATTTATGATATTACTCCATGCATTTGTGTATGTGTGTTAGAAATGTGTGCATAAATGAGGATGGGTTTAAATGCTCATGTGTGTACGTGGTTATATCTCATCAACTTCTTTTGAATGTTCCTCGTTGTCGCTATGCATCCAAGGGTTATCGTGCTTTCTCTGTGGTTTGTCCTAAACTATGGGATAGTTTCCCTTACCATGTGAGTTAGGTCAGCTTCTTCAATAGCCATTTTTAAATGCTCTTTGAAAATGTATTTATTTGCTTTAGCATTTGAATATGACTTTTAGTATGAATATGACTTTTAGTAAATACTTGATGCCGTTTTTAAATTGTATTATTTTAATTTGTATTATTATTTCTTATATATATTTATGTTGTTGTATATATTTGATTGATTTGTAAAGCACTTTGGGTCAACTTCTATTGTTTTCAAATGTTATATATAAATAAAGGTTGACTTTACTTGACTTATATGTACTGCACTCTTACATACGTAGATAGCTGTAATTACACGTGGTGTGTGTGGGCGGGTTTGGGTGGTTTACAAGGATTTTTTTTAGGTTACAAACTGGTAATCACTAGGGTATTATGCTATAAATGTGGTTTATGAGGACATTTCTAGTGTCCCCATAATTCAAATTGTTTAAAAACCTACAAAACAACGTTTTGTTTTTTTAAATGTAAAAATGCAGACCGTTTTTTTATGGGGGTTAGGTTTAGGTTTAGGGTTAGGGGACAGAATCTATAGTTCGTAGAGGATAAAAATCATTATGTCTATGGAGAGTCCTCATAAGGATAGCCGCACCAACATGTGTGTGTGTGTGTGTGAGTGTGTTTGGAGAGGTGAAGGCACTCTGCCCAAAAACAGGTGATATATTGGTCCTATCATGACTGATGATACCCTGAGGATGTCTAGGTCATGAAGTGCTGTTTTCCTACCTGTGTCCTGGGCCTCTGCTTGCATGTATTTTTTTAGGTCAAAACAAGTGCAGAGCATTAGTTATATTCCCCATTATGGATTTTAACATTTCATGCCATCAGGTCAAACGTTTTATTTACAACTTTACAACAACCAATAGGAAGCCTTATTTTATTTTTACACAAGTGTCTGAGATGACAGCATGATCTATTGCAAGTATGGTATTTCAAGGAGGCTGATGCAAGAGCAATATAAATCAAAGAAGCAACAGCCCTGCAATAGTATATACAGTACAAACAATCCTCCCCACCCACACAAAAGTTATGAGAAAGCTATGAATAGATAACTCGAGAAAGAAAATTTATTTTATGAGGTATGTTGTAAGATTCTTCTAGAAGAAGAATAAACATAAATTCTGACATATTCAGATTGTTTTCTATTGCAGAGAGTTGCAGAATTTTTTGACACATTTATCAGCTTTGGTGCTGTATTGCTGTAAGAACTGTAATGAATGGCTCTGCAAATATGCTGTAAAACTCAGAAGTACCACACATTACAACAACATTCCAGCAAATTGTAATTTGTCTGTGCACACAAAAAGTGAAAATACTGCAAAATGCCAATCAGAACATACTTGACATTTAATATACAGTTATGTGGAGCAGGACTTTGTACCAAAGAGATTTCATTCATTCTGTGGGCAGGGCTACCCAGCACAACTCTATGTTTTTGTGATGTGCTTGTGATGTTGCGGTTGGGATTAACATGGAAGAGATAGGTTTTCTTGATTGTTGAAATGTTGAGTCGTACATTGTTAAGACACGGTTTTAGGTAGAATTTTTATTTTTAATCAAGCAATGATTTGATGATTTTATGTCACTAATTTCTCTCATAGCCATCTAGGTTACATAGGCTGACACTGTTTTACTGTTTGAAATGAATGCTATTCTCTTGCCTGGCGTTGCACTGGTGTTTCGAGCTGTCTTGAAATCAACTCAGACATAACAACGGTAAGGGATGTCATACCTACCGACTAAGTTATGTTGGTGGTCTGCTGCTCTCACGACTAAAACTGGAAGAAGGGTGACAAATTACACAACTGCTTATGACATTTCTCTCCGATTCCTTGTCACGTATTGCAATGCCCTGTTTTAGAAGCAAATCATCATGAAGCTTGCAAAAATAAGAAGTGGTTTACCTGTACCTTGTAAATGTAAAAATTGTAATAGACTGTATTAAGGTGAAATTCATTGAGTAGCTTTGTTCTGAGTATGAGATATGTATTTTTTCCGTTTTTGCTTGCCTTTGAAAGAATCTGTTAATGCGCAACTTCAGTAAGAATAATAATTATAAATAAATAAAACATTAAACCTATTAAAATCAGACTGTTATTTATCCACTTATATTTCTACATTATTATTATATGTATATATATATTTTTTACATTAATTTAAGTTTAGGCTAGTCTTATGCAGCCAGACATTTGACTATCAGCATAAAGTCAAAGTTTGTTTTGTGTTTACGTTCAGGTAGGGGTGGGTTTATCTGAAATAACTGACTCTACAGTAATAAACATAAGAACAATTTCACATCAGTGTCAGTCTGCAATCGGTCGTACAGAAAACACAAAAGAGTGTAAATAATTTATGTCTGTCCAAAAGTAATAAGCACTGATTATTTCAAAGACATGACAATTTCAGGTAAAACCCAGAAAAAAACCCCAATAATAAATCACCATGGATAGCAAACAGTGTTTGCGATATGTGCCATGGCATTTGTTGAGAAAAAGGTTTGGAGCAGATCAGAGCAGCATGAGAAGGAGCTCATTGGTCACTACCAATGACATTTGAACCTTCCATACTAACAGCTACTAATAAAATCAAATGTATTGAATGTTCTCTCACAGATTTCCAAACAATTCTGTAAATGATTTATGTGCTTTTAAATTATGTCCCTTATTTTTCATTCTCTTTTACACCCCACTTTTCTACAGATGTAAAACCAAAAGGTGAAAAAAACCTGACCTGACATTTTTACAGGCTATTTTGCTTCAATGTGGAGCCCAAAACGTGTCATTCTGACACTATACAACTGCACGTCTGTTTTCATTCTTTTACTTCATTCTCTAATTTTTTCATATATTGCCAAGTCTCCAATGGTGTTTTTTACATTTTGTGGGGAAGTGAAGGCAATGAGGATGTAGGAGTCACTGTTAGCCACCCACATTTTGCAGAACAAGACCCTCTTTATTCAGGCAGTAGGCTGTACGCTTTTAAAGAGGGATGATTGGAAAAAAATAAAGGCAGGACTAACATGTGAAATGCATTTCCAACAAATGGCTCACACAAGTATTGATACCTTTATGTAATTTCTTTCATGTCCTCCAGAAGGGGCTGTTTATTAATTTACGTGTTTTTTTTTTTTTTTTTTACAGAAGCTATATATTTCATTTTACACTGATGGCATAAAAAAAAAAATCCTACCAAGCATTAATTTGAATGGGTCTATTTCAGCTATCACTGTCCAGAAGCTTTATGTGGCACTATAAAATTATTGTAAATCGTTAATATCTTTTGGCTCTAAGAGTGATAATTCAAAATGTTTGTGCCTGTGCCAAAGCACAAGTGGGTGGGAGTTTTTGTGCTAACTGTGAGTGTATTGTATGTAAATTAATACACCCACACCCACTATTTTCCAGAGAAATATGTCATTGCGCTAAGACGTTTCAAAAGCAGGTCTTCTTTCAGTGCAAAATCAAAAACTAAGCTCCTGCATTTGCAGTTTAGAGATTCCACCAGGAGGTGGAAATAAAATGAATGTACGAACTCTGAAATTATAGTGGAACATGAAATGATGTCCCTGATGATCAGAGTTTATTATTATTATTATGTTGATATTTACAGTTGTATTTATGATCTAATTTGTGTTGGTATTTCTCTACCTATTGTCATAGAGGGATGTTTAAGTCACTGCAATATGGGAAGTTGGAGAGGCAAAAATGATTTGGGATAAGATTTTTTGACAATTTCATTATTTTGATTATATTTTAATTTTGTTGTAAGTAGAATTTCAATTTCGACACATTTTTGGTTTAATTTATTCATGTATCAATACATGAATTTAACTGTTCAGAATCAAAATTGACTGGCATAAGAAAGAGCATGCGATACAATCACTATTAATATTAGCCATGATTTGTGTGTCAGAAGAGGAAAATGATTAACAATTCTTACAATCTCTATAATTTAAGAGAGCGTACATCCAAAACCTGACTAGAATAAAATTTTCTAAGCATATAAAAGGAGTGTGTCATTGTCATAGGTATATTTAAATTGTTCTAATTCATTGCATACAGTCCATTTATGCTACAAACTTCTTATGAATGTGTTGTCTGTTTATATTGCTGGTACATGAGGCAATAGACTATATAATAGGACACAGACGGTGGAATAACTGGAGAAGTAAATTTCACTTGACCCAGCCCATTTGCGAATTGCACGTGTGATTTCGTCAAACACAGTTGCAGACTGCACGAAAATACAAAAAATTAATGGCCATCCCCACTGACTTTGCACTTATGACTTATGGCACAGCCCTACGTTTAGTGCTGGTGCTCTTAAAATAGGGCCCTTTATTTTTTAGTTATGTTCAGTGGCCCTTTCAGTCTAAATATGCACACATCTCACCTCACCACTTATAGACCTTGTTCAGGGTGGAGCCATCTTTGATTTTTAACGTGAATGAAAATGAGGCTGTGAGGGATGGACTTACCATCTCTTCAGTGGCACACAAGCTGTATAAAGCTCCTCGATCCCATCTGATTTTCCACAACTCATGTCTTTTGGAGTTTTTTGCCTCCTGAATGTTCTTTGTCTGCCGAATGTTTTTGTCTGCCAAATGATCCAAAAACTGTATTGCAGCCCATTAAATTGACCGTACGTCTATCCCTCACAGCCTCGTTGTCATTCCCGTTAAAAAGCAAAGATGGCGCTGCTGTGGATAAGGTCTGTAATCTCTACCAGTGAAAGCACAAATGCTGCACTATTTGACTAGTGATTTTTCCCTGTAGCCATTTTGCTTGGTATTCCATTCTTTTTGGAGTTTATTTTGTTTTTGTACGGTAGTTGCAGAAGCATGTAGAGAACTGTTTATAATCACCAGACAGTGATGTTTCCAAAACGTTGTACATTATCTTTCCTCTTTGACTCCACTGTCAGTTTTCTGCTGTTTTTTTCACTCTCTCTTTCTTTTTGACTTCAGTGTTAGTTTAGTATGGTGATGCTTTTTTCACAATGGAGAGCAGCACAGTGAAATGCACAGAGAATTTCTACTTTTGCCCTTAATATTGTACTCAAATTCATACTTATACATGTAAAGCTACATTGACGAGTTCAACCTCCCTTCAAAGTACAATTTCAGTGTATTCTTATAAAAGTCTGTCAAGTTGTTCGATACAGTCATGTGTAATAACAACCCCTCCCCAACCAATACCTACATGTACATCACAGTTGGTTCCACTACTTCTTTAAGTCCTTCACTACAGTATATACCCTGGTGAAATTAGTGGGCCCAGGATGGTACCTACATGCCCATGAAGTAATACAGTTTCCAAATTACTCCACAAAGTGTGTAAAACATGCCTAAATCACAAAGAAATGTGTTGGGTGTTAATGTTTTGTAATTGTAAATTTGAAAATAATGTACCTTAATAAAGTATGTTCCTTACACCATGCCTTATAAACTTAAGCACTGGAGAAACATTTTTTGACAATGATTGGCAAAATAACTTGGAGACACTGGAAATAGATACAAATAAATAATAATTATATGGGGCATAATGTATATTAAGTTATATTAAGAACCAGACCATGAGAAAATGTTTTGAATTATTCTTTAATATTAACATTGAAATATTAATATACGCTATTTCAATATCAAAGGCTTTTTGCCTATTTAAAAAGATATGTACCTGTCCTTTGTATGAAAACCTACAGTATAACCTGATGTATAAATTTATATCTGACATATGCTGAGCAGAATGATATCTTTTTCTTTCTTTCTTTCTTTCTTTCTTTCTTTCTTTCTTTCTTTCTTTCTTTCTTTCTTTCTTTCTTTCTTTCTTTCTTTCTTTCTTTCTTTCTTTCTTTCTTTCTTTCTTTCTTTCTATCTAATCCTGCTCCAATCAGATATGCAAGGAAATCAACATAAGACTACTGCTGTGACCGAATATTATATTGCAGAATATTTGCTGGGTCAGTGGTCAAAGTCTGATGCACATCAGATGATTTGTGTTTCAGAGGATGTTGCAGGGCTGGAGACAGCAAACTTCATGACTACACAGATGCACACCCTGCCTCTGACCCCGATGCCTGCTCTTAATTTATAAGTAAGAATCACAGATAAAATAGTACAGTGCATGAAAATGCATATTAAGCAGGAACAATATCTGTCATTTAGCAAGATTAATAACTATATTAGCCACAGCTCTTGGCTTAAAAGGAAGGCATATTTAACACACTGTTTAGAGTGATCGGTATTTGGCTGAACTATATTACCCAAGGTCATTGTTCCATATGGTAACCAGACATGGACTGTTGCGCCTGGTTACACAGGCCCATAAAGAAGCAGGAGACGAGAGAGAGGGAGAATGGATTTGAATTGAGGATGATAATTGAAGAAAGGAAAAATACAAGAGCTGGACCAGGTTATGACCACACATCAGCTATTAATAGAGGTGGGTCTTTGTTAGAAACTGGCCCTGTTTGCAAATCTATGTGTGTGTGTGTGTGTGTGCGTGTGTGTTTGAGTGAACAGCCTCAATTCAAAAGTTATTAGCTGTCATTTTCACAGACAAATTAGAGTGGAAAAATCTACCATCCTTGCAAGTGGCTGACCACCACGCTGAGCTGAACTTTAAACCCCTATTTTTATATAATTTTTTCCTTGTTTCCTTCCATTTTACCTTTTCAGTTTTTCTTCATTTGTAATCTTCAGAATTTTGAGTCTTAATGAATGGTTATTGACCCTGGGCTGACTTTCGTTAATATTTTCTCTTGTGACTGTGAGACAAGTTATGAAGTCTTTATTGATGAGTCCTTAACATATGTCACACCAAGCTTTTGGATCTCTTCAATGACCATTCATTCATTTTAGTCAATTGTCTTCATTGTCTACAGCCTGAAACCACACCCAAAGTGTACCGAAATTGACATCGGTCATTCATTCTCTTCAACCCACGACAGGTCCATCACCCTACTATAAAATGTTTAATAAATGACAGTATCCCATCATGTTTGAACCACAAAGGCTATCCCAGTAAGGATGATGCATGGCTTTTCATTCTCTCAGTCTCTTTTGCATTCTCCCTTCTCTCGCCAATGAGAGAAACCTTCTTTTGGATGGTCACTCTTCCAGATCACAATATTGTATAGATTCTGTAAAAGCCTTTTCCATGTCTGATGTGGCGCTGCTTGATTTCTAGCTTATTTAAATGTTCCAAAACGCTGTGCCTCCACATGGTTGAACCCACTTGGTATGTAGATTTGGAATTCATTCACCAGGTAACCCATTGGAAATTGTTCACCAGGTAACCCATTGGAAGTGTGTGTGTGTGTGTGTGTGTGTGTGTGTGTGTGTGTGTGTGTGTGTGTGTGTGTGTGCGTGTATTTATCACTTTGTGGGGACCAAATGTCCCCATAAGGATAGTAAAACCCGAAATTTTTGACCTTGTGGGGACATTTTGTTGGTCCCCATGAGGAAAACAGCTTATAAATCATTCTAAATTATGTTTTTTGAAAATGTAAAAATGCAGAAAGTTTTCTGTGAGGGTTAGGTTTAGGGGTAGGGTTAGGTTTAGGGGATAGAATATAAAGTTTGTAGAGTATAAAAACCATTATATCTATGGAAAGTCCCCATAAAACATGGAAACACAACTGTGTGTGTGTGTGTGTGTGTGTGTGTGTGTGTGTGTGTGTGTGTGTGTGTGTGTGTGTGTGAGTGTGCATGTGGTAGGGGTTTATAATCGGTTCTTGTAATAGTTTTTTTTTAAATATTAAAAAACAAACAAACAAACAAATAATTAAAAAAAATTACAAAATAAAACTATTCATATAGGTAATCTGTTTAAAATAAGGCGTTATGCAATCTATGCATTTAAATGTGATGTTTTACAAGCAAGATATGTGTGCTTTCAGCTCTGGTGAAGATTTGTTATGGTTGTCTGAGAAAAAAAGGAAACACTTTATTCTACAAATTTCAGATATCACTGAAATAGGTTTGATGAAATAGTTATTTGCCTTAGTGTGTTACAGCAGTTGTGTTTGATTCTGTTACATGCAGTTAGGTTTATAGCGGTGACCTGCCCTGTTTAATTGATATTGTTTGTTCTGTTTTTGTTAGTGAAGTTAGTTAAACAGGATTATATTTTTATTCTGTATTCTTCAGGTTAGTAATTCAGCACCTTTTTTTAATATAAAAAGAACAAAAATGTACACATGAAAGTCACTGTCCCCTTCTGTCACTCACTCGACATTTTGTCGATTGTAGTGACACAAGGGGCTTCATTCAAGGGCCTCAGATACCTCTGAATATGAGAAAAGGCCAATGAAAAATTGGCGAACAAAAGTTGCTTGTCCCGCCCACGGACATACGGGTATAAAAGGCAGGGATCATGCATCCGTTCAGTCAAATGCTTTCATCGGAGCCAAGCGGTTGTGTGATCAGCGAGCTGAGACATTCACTACTGTTCCACTCACCTCTAAGAGCATTGCTATTGGATCCTACGGCGCATTACCAGCGGCTTTCTCCCTTCTCTGCACACCAGTGCAGTCCATGCTCCTAAAAGAGCAAATAGACCTCTAAAAGAGTTTATTTCCTCTAAAAGAGTTTATTTTCTCTAAAAGAGTAAACACATTGTCATTGAATGAAAGTCATTTTCAAGATGCCTTTTCGCCTTTGTGTAGTTCCTGGATGCGGTAGATATTTCTTCGCTTTTGACGGTCATATATGCTGCCTCACGTGTATGGGCTGCGATCACACTGAGGCAGCATTTATGAATGGTTCAAGTTCTCATTGCGAGAGCGTGACCATGGCAACGTTGTGGTCGCGGCCTTCCTTACTTACGTGCAGTCTGATGCCCATGCTCCTTTGGCACGCTACAGCTTGCTTGCACCAGCATCAGCAGATCACGTAACACGGTTCAGTTTAGGTTGCGTTACTGAATGGGGCCCATTGTGTCACTACAATTGACACAACGTCGAGTGAGTGACAGAAGGGGAATGTCTAGGTTACTAGTGTAACCCCCGTTCCCTGATGGAGAACCTTGCCACAACACTGTACCAAGCCACTGTAATGGCTGAACCTTATTCCCGTATGTCTGGGGGCGGGATATGACAATTCTGTTCGTCAATTTTTCATTGGTCTTTTCTCATATTCAGAGGTATCCGATGCTCTTGAAAGAAGCCTTTTGTGTCACTACAATCGACACAACGTCTCGTTCCCTCCATCAGGGAAACGAGTTACACTAGTAACCTAGATGTTTTTTATCCAGATGGATTGAAACAGATGGCAGAAACATTAAACATTTAACTCTGCAGTAATAAAACTACTGTCTTTACTGATCATTGTAGTGGACTACATGACACATTTAAGTTTGTAGAATAACTTCCAAAATGCTTAATTTACACATTATTGGTATTATAATTTACATTTTTAAGTAAGTACAATTTTTTGTTGTAATTTTAAATACTGGATATATTATAGTATGCAGATTTAAGAAAATGCTTGTCTTCTACCATGTCACATAAAACAAAAATCTTCAGAATCACTACATTTGAAGGAGAACAATAAAGAAGTTTTAGTGTTAGTATTTTATCTATTTCTCCTGTAAGGGTCAAGGTAAATCCCGCCACTGTATTGTTTCCTTGTGTTGAGAGGTCTGAACGCTTCCATGTGGATCTATATGCCTCTTTTCTGGTCCACCTGTCATCACTCTCGCTGCACATGCATCTTTCAAACCCACATCTCTTATTCATGTCCATACTTAAATAGAACTTCAGCATAGCAAGGTACTCAATTTCCACTGCTCTGTCCAAGATACCTGAAACACAGGCACCCATTCTTGATTGAATACAGCAGATTTAGAAAGAGAACACTGTATGTGTGTTTTTCCATTTCTCTTTTTACCCCTCAAACAACTTCACTATTCTGGTTTTACCCTACATAAGCTGTGTTGTATGTTATTAGTTATTACACTTTCATCCTTGTATTGTGTCTAACTAGAGCAACGCCATGTTATTTGTCCTGTACACCATCATTGTACTTCGGTACTGACACAGTACTTTTTTAAAGTAAAAACGTGGGACTTTGGCTTAACAAAAATGGTTTGTTTTAACACATAACAGAAACCAACATCAACTCTCACAGGTATAGCATGTGTGGATGCCCATGCTATTCTCCATGGCATCCACACACAACTCACCACATGCCCCACTGAGAGCGAGAATCACATTTTGACAAGGTTATCCCAAAGTGACTCTACCCAACCTTGCAACCAGGCCAATCGGTTGCTTAGGAAGCCTGACTGGAGTCACTCAGCACGCCCTGGATTCGAACTAGCGACTCCAGGTATGGTAGTCAGCATCTTTTCTTGCTTAGCTACCCAGGCCCACGGGTGCTTCTTATTTCTAAAATTGTACATCCACGTTCCTTTCCTTGCACCTTTCCTTGTTTCCTAGCTCCCCCCTCTAAGGAAACAAGGAAAGTATAAAAGGAAAGGAAACAAGTATGGAGGAATCGAAGCAATATACTTTGAAAAATGAAATGTCCTACTCACTCAAGCGTCATTTCAAAGTGTTGTCTTTGCGCAGCTGCATTACACCGGAGAGTCTGCTATTGCGTTCTTGAAACTTAATGAATATATTCATAATAAATCCTAATAATTCAAGATGCTCTATAAAAGTATGTGACAAATGTTTTATCTAAACTGCAATTGTGAAATATGACTTAAATATATTTAGGGGGACAAGAATTAATGCGTGCGTCAGGTGCTTTGACAAAAAACCACAAAGTATCCACCTGTACTTTCTCGCTCAAGCATCCATGGTAAGCTTCCTCTGACCTCTATCATCGCCTCCTCATGGTGTGTTTGGAGAATTGATGTGTCCTTCATGATGGGTCACGGGCTTGACGATGAAGGAGTGAGGAAACAAGGATTCACAATTTCAGAAATGATAAGCCTGGGCCTAGGTAGCTCAGCAAGTAAAGATGCTAACTACCACACCCGGAGTCGCGAGTTCAAATCCAGGGCATGCTGAGTGACTCCAGCCAGATCTCCTAAGCAACCAAATTGGCCTGGTTGCTAGGGAGGGTAGAGCCACATGGGATAACCTCCTCGTGGCCGCTATAATGTGGTTCCCGCTCTCGGTGGGGCGTGTGGTGAGTTGTGCATGCCATGGAGAGTAGTGTGAAGCCTCCACACACACTATGTCTCACGGTAACAAGGTCAACAAGCCATGTAATAAGATGCATGGATTGATGGTCTCAGACATGGAGACAAATGAAATTCATCCTCTACCACCTGGATTGAGTTACTATGCCACCACGAGGATTTTGGGAATTGGGCATTCCAATTTGTGGAGAAAAGGGGAGAAATAATATGATAAGCACCCCTAATCACACTCTTTTCTTCTATCAATCTTAAATTCAATCTTATTCCCCCTCTGCATTGGCTCCTTAAACAAAAATGAAAATTCTGTCATCATTTACCACCCTCATGTCATGAGCTCATAATGTTCGCTCACAAGAAACGCAAGAACCAGTGAGGTTATTGACATGTCATCGTACAGTCAGTCACTTTCAAATGATATTTTATTGATTGCAGCATTCTTTAATATTCCTTCTTTTGTGTTCTGCATAGAAAAATGTCATATGAGTAAATTATGATCAGAAAATGATAAAAAAACTTTTTGGGTGAACTACTGTATTACTATTCCAACAATGTTAGTTCTTAGAACAGAATCCCAGAGGGATTTGCTGGCATCTTGTTCTCACGTAGATAAATCATGAAGAGTGGCCAATGGTTTCAAGGGGCTTGCAGAAAAGGGATCTTGATTACTCTTTATTGGTACATGGGCTATGTATCTCACACCTTTATGAAGGAGGGGCTTGAGGTGAAGAATGTGACACTAGCAGAAGAGAGCCAGAGAGTACTGCCTTTAATAATTTACTCACTCGGGACCTAAGATATATATGGAGATGTTTAGACTTAAGTCACTAACTAATAAAATGTATATCTACAGTATACTGGAGTTCTTTGAGCTCCTCACTCTAGTATTGTATCTAAGTATTGTAAATGTCATTGATGGTATACATGCTGGGCTATGTGGGTGTTTTAGAGATACATTAAGTTTTAATTGCATACGAAACTGAAAATGTAATCACACAAAATGTGCAATAACAATGGCTAGAAGATTGTTTACTCCAGCTTAGACTACAAATCATAATTAAACCTTCATATGCTGTGTTGTTCACTTCAGCTTGCATTCCATCAGTTCATAAGTTTGAATGTTAACCTTTTTGACACCCTCAGAATTTCCACAAACAGTCAACGAGAACAAATTGTACCCTAATTAGTGTACCCATTCTATTTTTTATTTGCTTATTTTTTATATGGTTAATAAAACGCATCAGATAGAATACTATGCCAATTGCCAGTATTTGAGATATGTGGAGCTACATAACTGAGTTTCAGTTCAGTTCAAAGGACTGTGTGGTGTATGGCAGATTTGACAACCAAAAATCTTATCCTCACACTTGAATATCCATCCGATGATCAGATTTGCAAATTAAGAAAGACAAGTAGATGTGGCATAGAACTGGGTGCTCTGCAGAAAAGAATGGTTGACCCTACAATGCACCCTGATCTGGGTTTGATTACAAGTGTCCTTTTAATCTTGCTCACTAACAATGTGCTCAGGTCATGTTCTGCAGTGAAAAAAAAAAAAAAAAACTTTTTTGTAGGCATTCCCAAAAAGCAAAGGCTATTTGCAAGTAAATGGATTCAGAGCAGGGTGGCATCTATGAAGGGGGCACTGATAAAAGTTGTAGGGGTTTGAAACTGAGATCAGATCGACCTAATTGAGTCCAGAGTCAAACAAGGTTTATACAATCACTTATAGGAAGAACAGATTCAGTTCTGAGAGGTTAATTTGCATCACAGCTTTTTTCAGCTTTTTTGTATATTTCCCGCCATACAATATTGACTATTGTCCAGGCAACACATTTCCCCTACAATTGTGAAATACAACTGGCATCTTCTTCTCACATATTAAAATAGTATAAGCTTAAATCAAAATTTCATGTCCATGATTTTCTTTGGTAAGTAGTCATGCAGTAAGCTGGGTAATGTACAGTCAGCTGGTCATTATTGCATAATAAGCCAATTCATGGTTACCTTTATATGATGCATGATATATTTTATTATGATATTTACATATGATACATATATATATACATGACTATTATATATATATATAATTTTTTTTGTCAAACTGTGTGCAAATTACTTCAAGATGACCTTATACAGACTTAAGAACTTAATTAGACCTGTGGCTTCATTTACCAGAATCACATTAGCTATTGAAGACTTGAAATAGCAAACATGCTGTTTCATCATTACCACAACAACATATCCTACGAGCTGAGAATCGATTTGAGGAGTTGGGCTTAATCAGCCTTTAAGCATTGAGAGCAGCCCAAACCAGAGTAAGAATGGAGATGATCTGGCATTCAGAGAAAGAGACTGCAGATTTCACAATGGCTGCAACATCTGCAGTCAATGAAGCATTAAACCTGAACTTTCCAGAACCCTGCAGGAAGAGAGGACACAGAAAAGAGAGTGTCAGAAAGGCTTGATCAAGGAGCCTTGATCCCCTGAAGTTTCAGAACTGGTTTACATTCAGGTTTTGGTGCTGAATGTAGTGTCTGCCCTCATCGTGCCCTCCTTTCATATCCTTCACGTCCTCTTTACTGAAAAGAATACTTTTCTTAGAGAGATAACTTATTTGCTCTTGTCTCTGCCTTTATGGTGCCCAATATGCCTTGACTGACATGATCACCCAATTATTAGGTGAATACATTCAGTAGATCAGTTTTGAAATGCTTCAATTGTTGACTTATCCACCTTATTATTTTATTTGTTAAGAAGAATTTACCATGGTGCTATTTGAAGAAACTTGGGGTCCTCTCACTACTCTCCTACCTTTGTTGGAAAACTAATTGTATGCCTGGAGAAGTTCTGGTACACAGCTTCTGTTGACTTTTCCATCAGACTCCCCTGAAAACGTTTTATGCCTTCCCATTTATCCCCTTTTTAATCTCTTTTTTAATCTGCCCTTCAGACTCATTTCCTTCCTCTCTGATCTCTGATTTGTTTTGTGGAGTCACATAGAGTGGTCGATGTGAAGAACCAGGACTGCAAGTCTGACTTTCTCTTCAAGTCAACTGTGCCGCTGTATCTGATTCTAGTCCCTGCAATCCGTCATCAAGAAGCTTTAGTGTGTTTCAACAAGGAATTTGTTAATTCAGTTGCTCCACTATAAAGTCCAGTACAACTTTTGTATATTAGCTAAAGATCTGTGATCCAATTTTTGCCCTTGCCAGGGAGCTGCATTTGTGTGTGACATTTTTGCGTTTAAGAATTTCTGAATCATTGGAACATATGACAGAATGGTTTTCAGACATGCCTTCTGTGGCCTGTAGCAAAAGGGAGGGATTAAACAACATTGGTGGCTAGTTCCATTGCTCTCTTCATTTCCATTTCTCTCAATCCTGAAACAAGAGGAGGAAAGCAAAGAAGTCGGAGCTCTGAAAGATTAGGTCATCAGTGCTTTGACCTGCTGCCAGACTTATTGTTGTGTTTTGGTTTCATTACAAACCCAATAAAAATGAAAACATTCCATTCATTCACTTCACATGTCTTTTCTCCATTCCTTGCTTCGCTCAAAACAGCAATTCAAAATCTTTAGATACCATGTGATAAATCATATTAAGATCATTAACTGATAGTTCTTCTTATAATCTCTATAAACAAGGAGTGTGTGTGCTAAAGCTTGTATAAGTACTCTCTGGCTCAAAAATACATAAAACGAAGTTTGTAGAATTTGTACCTCACTTATTTTTCTTTTCAAATGTAATTCCTGTAAACCATCTATCTAAATATTTAGATCCCGGAGGAATACGCCAGCTCGTCTCAGGGCGAGTTCAAACTCTCAGTTCTCGGCAGTAAAGCAACAGATGGATGCCATCCAACACATCCTGCCCCAGCGCAGCTCAAGATCCCGTACCCCGTCTGTGCGTCACCAAGGGCACCCCCCTGCAGCGGCTGCACCTGCTCCGCCTCAGTCCACCCCTGCGACCCTGCCCCTGCATCAAGCCCCCCGCAGGAAGCAGACGCCACCCATCTCACGGCCGCCTGCTAAGAAGAAGTCTTCTAAGCGCCCCTGAGACAGGCGACCTGCTGTCCTGGAGCTGGTAATCAGACCACTCCATCCCTCAGCGATGGGCCGGGAGGAGAATCTTTTGTTACCTTTTTTGGTACATTCAAGTAGCTGCGGTACCCAAACATTCAACAAAAGAGCAGTTCTCTCATTCCTTAGGTAACATAACTGGTGTGTATGGCCGTCACCTTGACCACTGTCCACCATTTCTCTTTGGCAGGTTCAGCGCCCCGGCGGTGGTTTCACCACCCCTGCGCACCAAGCTGTGGCACAAACACGCTTAACCCCGGACAGTTTCGACAGACCGTGGGGACGAAACATTTCCTCCCCCCTCCTCGACCGATCTGCTGGTGAGTATCAGGAGCTAGGTAAGTGCTTCGATGTCTCTCGACTCAGCACGGCAACAGGGCCCAAACCCCATCAATGTGGCCTCCTAGGCTCCGCCCTGCTGCGAGGCCCATTCCGGTGGTATGTCCGATGAGATTGTACCCTTAGTCCCCCTCACCCAGAGCTTAGGCGCGCGGTCCACAATTTCCAACCCGTTGCGATGGCTAACGCGGACTGTCTGATTCTGCTAAGCGATTAAGTTTGCCAGGCACCCGCCCAGGTTCAGCGGCATCCACTTCACCTTGGTGAAGGGCGAGAACACCATCACCTTGCATGCGGAAATCACTACCCTTCTGTGGAAGCGTGCGATAGAGCCTGTCCCTCCGGCCGACATGAAGAACGGGTTTTCCAGCCCTTACTTTCTCAGGGACGGAGCACCATTTGGCACCCACGACCAGACCTCTGGAACCTCCATGTCTGGCCACTGGACGGGACGTGGAAGACCTCAGTAGCCTACCACCTGCCATGGTAGACATGATCACTCAGGCTAGAGCCCCCTCTACGAGGTGCCTGTATGCCTTTAAGTGGCATCTGTTTGCTAAGTGGTGATCTTCCCAGAACGAAGACCCCCAGAGATGTGCTGTCGGCTCGGTGCTCTCCTTTCTGCAGGAGAGGTTGGAGGGACGGCTGACCCCCTCCACCTTGAAGGTGTACGTAGCTGCTGTATCTGCACACCATGACACAGTGGGCGATAAGTCCTTAGGAAAGCATGACCTGATCATCAGGTTCCTGAGAGATGCCAGGAGGTTGAATCCCTCCAGACCACGCCTCGTTCCATCGTGGGACCTATCTGTAGTCCTGCAAGGCCTACGAGGGGCTCCCTTTGAGCCCTTAGAGACAACGAAGCTTAAGGCACTCTCTCTGAAGACTGCCCTCCTGACGGCACTCATCTCCATCAAGAGGGTAGGGGACCTGCAAGTGTTCTCTGTCAGCGAAATATGCCTGGAGTTCGGTTCGGGTTGAAATGCTGAAATGGGTTGAAATTTGTATGATGTGTCGATTGTGTGAGTAGGATGCGTTTCATACAAGATCTGGCAACTTGAAAACCTTGGAATAATATATTTATGTAATTATTCATATAACGAGGTTTGGGCCATACAAATTATGTGAGTTTCCCAGGAGAAATAACAAAATAAAAAAGGGGGATGAGAGATGGGTGTGAAATACGTGAGACTCCCGGAAAAGCGGGAGTGTTGACAGGTATGATATATATATATATATATATATATATATATATATATATATATATATATATATATATATATATACTGTATATAAACTTGGAACATTTGTTTGTTCAAGAGTAAAGTCTGAGTCAAAACAACAGACTGCCTTGTACTGTTCAGCTCATCTAGTTAACATACCATATTGACTTGAAGTTCTTTCCCTTATTGGTTTTTGATGAGCACAGCATGCTTTGCCCAGTTGTCCTTTGGGAATCCATCATCCCACATTTACTCTTCCTGTTTTCCCTCATTTTTTTATTTTATCCATAATTGGAGCTCTTTATTGTGGCTTTTGGAGGCGGGACTGAAGAGAATCATTATCTATATATTTATTTTGTGATATACAGTATAATCCTCCCAACCCCCACAATAATGATGGTGTAATATAATTCCACAACTGAAACCACAGTTTGTTAGTTGAATTCACATTCTGACGTCAATGATAATGTGCTTCCTGTCTTTACTTTGGCCTGGCCAGTGAACATAATGGGAGTGGGGACTCAACAGAAGACAAAAAAAAAGAAAGGATTCTCAACATACATTCATTATTTTATCCCCCGTTTAACACACATATGCAAACACACATCCTAACCTTAAAAGTTTGATGTGAACCAAAGTGGCTGTGCACAATATGCAATAGTTATTGGCCTTTAGTAATAAAGTGCATTCCTTTTACTGTAATTTTCTTTGTAACCCCAGTGCATCATTAGACCTTCTTATTAAACTAAAGTAATAGTTAATTATAAAACAAAAACTCTGGCTCTACAAATTTACAGGAAATGGGAAACAACCTGGAGATTTATGCCTCCACCCGATATTGTTTAGACATACAAATATGAACATATGAAAATAATGGATGAAATCATGGGCGGACTGGGAAGAGAAATCAACCCTGTATTTTACATAGAAACTGGCCCATAAGTTGTTGTTTGTTGGTGTTGTCGCTGTCCTTTTCTGCATATCGCGGCCCCCTTCAGCATATTGCGGTGCCATTTGCAGCCCTCTTCAGCCAGTCGTGGCCTGTTTGGCATAACGGGGCAGCCCATTATACCGAAGTCCTGGTTCTCCCTATGGCCAAGAACACATTCCTTAATTTACACAAGGGCAGGGTTATTATTGGTTAAAGAATTGTTTGCAAGAAGATACAGCACAAAATGATGCACTTCAGTTTAAATTGGACAATGAACCAAATCATAAATAAATATAAAAATACTTAAGGGAGTGCAGGTACCATAAGTAGAACCTAAACAAAAGTGGCAGTCGACGAAGCAACACTGTTTTGGACTCGGACACCGACCAGCACACTATCTAACCAGGACATTAAATTCAGTCAGTCACGTTCAAAATAAACTAATTGCCAATGTCCTCTGCAGCTGAACTCAGTAAGTTATTATATTTGGAAACATTGTTAGCTTTCCTTACACTGTTGTCATCTTCTTTTGTGTGTTGTTTTGTTCTCTAAGGGGATTTTTGACCAGCTACTCACTAAGTTTGAAAGATTGCAGCTATCTGTTAAATAAACCGGTGGAATTCTCAATCAAGATGTAAACATAATATAATTTGCTATGGCAAAAATCCAAATATAACCATCTGTTAAACCAATGTTTATAACAATTGCACTGTTTCAGTTGACAGAACTTAGCAAGTTTAGCCATAGTTCATACAAAATGATGTAATTAATTTCCTGTCTTCTTTAGCATAGATGTCATCTCTGACAATCTTGTTGAGCAGTGTAATAATGTTGTATTGCATTACTCTGTATGTTTAGATATGTCCATGCAAAAAATAACAAAAAGTGGTTGCTTGCTTGTTTGATTATTGGGGAATCTGATCCAAGTGCTGAATATACAGACATTCAAGACTGTATTACTTGCAGTATTTGCAGTATACAATATATTCACTGTACTACTGTAAGTTGTGATTACTATACTTTTTTAGACAGTAATTGCAAAATGTGCTTACTATATACAATAATAATAATTAAAAAAACAATTATGTAACTTCATGCCGTGTTCTCAATTTTCTGATGTAGTGTTTAATGGATGTTTTGTTTATATATTGACTGGCTGTGTGTATGATCTGAAAGCATTGTTTGATTTTAAGCACTCCAATACTTGTCCATGAGGGTAATCAGTTCACACTGGCATGTTTAAATGAAAGCAAAACTAATGAAGCTTATGAACAGCATTCTCTTGTAAACAAATTGTGCTGCATTTCCAGTTGTATAGCATCAGTTCTTGCGTGAATATGCCACAATGTTTAGTGCATGTTGAAATTACCATTAACCAGGATTAATAAATTCTGTAAAAGTATTGTTCATAGTTAGATCAGGTTAACCTATGTTGTTAACTAATGTTAACAAATGGAAACTTGTACAGTGTTACCAGTTATTTTGTATGAATTCCATTTTAACTGTATTTTTGAATAACTTAATAGATGCGGTCAAAAATAATGAGCGTCACATCATTAACTCTTAAAAGACAAAATATTTGTGCTTGGGTACCATCCTTTTGTCTTCCTGTCTTTCTCATTATTTTACTGTTTCTTTCCCCCAATCTTTTTAAACATAACCATGTGGGAGCCTGGGTCACGTCATACCTACTTAAACTGGAGTATGTGCGAGATGTCCACAACAACATAGAAACAAGTAAAGCAATAAACATAAGACAATACCGGTCATTTTGGTTCATGTTTCTTTTTTCCTTCTGAGATGATCTCAAGAAACTTCTGAAATCTCAGACTTTTCAGCACTATGTGTGTGAGAATACATGAGTGTAACTCTTTCCCATGAGAGAAATCTGGTGAGGGTCAGCGAGGTTAACACTATATCCATGTCCTCATCAGCACTCTATTAACAAATTTGTGTGTGTGCATGTGTGATTGTGTGTGTTAGGGTCAGCAATAGGCCATGTCTAAATTAGAGGTCCACTCTGGTCAAAGGGAGGTCACCAGATGCCCATAATGTAGACACCAACTCATAATCACTATCATAAATTTAACATACAAAACAACCATGCCTATATTCTATTTAACATGCACTGTCCATTCTATGAACATGCCATTGATATAACTTTTTGACAGTAATTACTTAATGGACGTATTAGCCATTGGTACCCTTTGTCCTGGCCCTATCCTCTTCTAAGGCTGCATAGTTGGGTTGTACTGCTGAACTTGTGCTGAACATTTTTACTGCACTGCCACCAACCTTGCTTTGCCTGTAAATCTGACAGAACATTTGTTTGGCCTTTGACCCATGGGTGTCCCTCTTGAGGCTCATACAGCCAGGGTCTGTTAAAACTATTACAGGGGAGGAACTCTGTCTGTGTGTGTGTGTGTGTGTGTGTGTGTGTGTGTGTGTTCCAGAGGTAAGGACTAATGAGAGACTGAGGCTATTTGACTCGAGCTGTAAATCTGTAACCCCCTTGTGCACGCATACACAAACACATATACACATCGCCACCATCCTCTGGCAGAATTTCACAGGCCTCTTTGCTCTAAAATAATGGCCTATGTTCTCACAGAAAATACTCACTATAGCTCTGTTCTGGTATGTTTTTGCACTTTTCACCCTGTTCTCATTACAAAAGAGAGAGAGAGAAGAAAGCAAGAAAATGAGGGAGGGCATGAACATAGCTTGTTTAGAGAGGCAAAGAGGTTATTTTTATTGAGGCCCTTCAGCCTTGATTTTTGGGTTGGAGTAATTGGTTAATTTTTAACAACACTTCTGGGCAGCAGAGCGGGCTTCAGTAAGTCTACTGAACCTATTGTGTAAGCACTGTAATGATCCCAGTTACAGCAGTTGACCTGTGATCTTTGTGCCAGGATAGAGGGCAGGGTTGTATCTCTTTAGGAAGTAACTTTACCATCAGGGCCAATGTTTAGTGCATTTTTCATAGACAGGGCCCATAAACTTTGGTATTATGGTAAGCAATGCAGCATATGTAAACGTTCACTGCATACAATGTTAACTGTGGTAATAAATGTCTGAGAAAAATATACAGAGGGATTTTGAGCCTGTGTACAGGATGAGACTGTGTTGTATGGCAATAGGTCTCTGACCTCAAGACAGTAGTGTTCCTTCCAAAAACATGCACTCGAGACTGACTAATCCCTGCATATAATTAACTGAAAATGACCCTCATTTTACAGTGGTGGGAAGTTTCATGTCTCCCACATGTCAGTGGGTGACACATATTTAAAGATATCCCTTTTCTTTTCCTCACCACGGTTATGTACCTTTTTTGGTACTATTGATATGTTATGTCCATCCTTTTGCCATGTTTTTTATCTGTCTATTGACTACAGTAAAGTTCAAAGTATTATCCAGGCAATTTCCAAAATAATATTTTTGTACATGAAGCTCTCCCATGTTCATGTTCAAAGTTCAATAGGTTGTATAGATCTGTTCAGCATAAGTTGTACAAAGTAGATGTAAATGTACTTAATTTTTCAAAACATTGGGGAAACACAGACACTTCGGCTCTTAGGCCTTCCTCAGTGTGAACAAAATAAAAGAAGTACATTTTGTGTGCTGAGCATTATGCAGGCATTCACAAACCCAGTCCATAGATCTTTAAAAATCTAAAAAAGTGTTCACTGTAAATAATACATATCAGAAAACATCAAAAAATCATGTTTTAAATTAAACTGTATTAAATGCTATACATCTGGATCAACCCACTTACTGTATATAGTGGTGTGTAAAAGTGCCATTTACAGAACGAATGAGAGCACTAATGAGAACACTATTGGCTTTATAGCTACATTATGGCATGCACAGTAGAATGCTTTCATTTCATTTATACAACCTTTCATTTTTCTACAACCTTCCTTTTTTTGCTCCTAATCATAACTCTTACTCCACTTTATGATTCTTTGAGCTTTACAACCTGCTTTTATTTGAAGCTTACTGAAATGAGTAACAGAAGGTGTGAGCTGGCTTAAAAAAAACCTTTATGGTTTTTACAGAGAAATTTGGCTTAAATATTCATCATGCCAACACCCTGAGGTAGAATTGCTACAAGGGGACTTAAGTATGGTCCGTACATATATATTTTATTTTTTATTATGCATTGATATAATATGTGGTCTATAGGTATTAAAGGTTTAAAAAGTATAAAATCTTGGAAATGCAACCAGTGTTAACATGTAGTGATTATTTGAGGGGATCTCAACAAAATCACATTTCCTATTTTAGACATTTAAGGTTATATTTCTCCCAACTCAAATGTATAAAATGTTACTCTAAAATTCTGGGTATGCTTTGAACTGATTAAATCTGGGTTGTCTCTAAACTGATTTGCTCAGATGCCATAAGAATTGAGAAAGGATCACACCATTACAGGAAACAGACACTGCCCTTCCAGTAGCTTGCGTGCATTGAGATTTCTTATATATTTTTTTTTTTTTTGGAAAAATCAGCTTTTATCCAAGACCTTGAATCAGTTGAACGTGTATAATTTTTGACAGACAATAACACATTTCTCATTTAATTTGAGAATGGATTTGCTTGGGTGGTCAGTGACCTCTTTGGATTATATATATACACACATGCTCACAGACAGTGTGTCACTGCAGCATACATTTGACTGAAGACTGACCGCAGGCTGCATGAAACCACTGACCAGATTGAGTATACACACTCTGGTCCTAACCAGTCCAAACCAGAAGCTGGGCCCAATAGCAACCGGTCTTGCACTGCTAAGTTATTCTGACAGACTCTAAAGAATCCCAGTAAAACAAGAACACATACAGTAGGCCGATAGGCCAATGTTCTGAACATAACCAAAACTCTCTTTTCCTCGGTTTTGGATACAATTCTGTTGGTTTCACATTGCAAGAAACAAGCAGTGTGGAGCAACGCAATGCTCCAGTCTGTCAGACACACTTTAACTCATCTAAGTCATTACTCTCTCAGCTACATTACCTTTGTATGTTTGATTCTGCCAACTTGGTGACTTTATTAGCCTTACAGAGGCTACTGAATGAACAAACTCACCTTTCTAAAAGTTCCAATCTTCATGATCTCAATGCAACTTGTAGATTAAGCAAAGTGCCAACCACAATTTTGATGGACAGAGACACAAAGCTCTTTAGGCTGTTTCATTGTTGAGTGCTTACTTAGGGTAGTCTCTTCCATGACTGTGGTAAAAGATTCTGAGTTTGGCATCTTGTTAAAACTTGACCTGGCTAATGGAAAGCCATGGAAGACTGAACATGGGTAGAATGAGTAACCCACAATTGTGGTTGCTTTTTGTAATATGCTTGTTTATGGATTAAATAATTTAATATACTGTAAAGCTTATGCTAAACTGCCAGACTTAGTCATTTTGAAGTCAAACTGAATAATATGGAAATAGTTCCATCTTCTGACATTTAATTATCTAAATGTGCTTAATGGTTTCAGGGCCTTAGTGATGGATATAAAAAAGGAAGTATCAAGAGTTTAACAACTAAATTACTATGTAAAATTTTGTACAATTATATGGTAAAATGGCTTCATGGAAAGTATGGTAAAGGTAATCTTTAAATGTGCCTTTTCTATATTTTCCATTCCTTTGGTTACTCTCAATGAATTTGTTAAATGTTAAGCCAGGTATTAATATATAAAAACCTTAAGTTCAAGTGACCAGTTCTTAAATAAACACTCATGACCCTGATGAGGAGACCAGTAAACCGACCTCACACACTTGTAGGAAAGTTTTACAGTCCTGTCAAAAAATTACTAGGGGGAAGATAGAGATGAAAGAGAGGAAAAGAGGGATGGGTGGAAGAGTCAAGGCCTTTCAGTGGCCTTCTGGGACTAACTTACAGCCAGTATGTCTGATATAGCTGCCTCAGGAGTGGTGTATTAAGACCATGAATAAATGAATGGCCCTGAGGAGTTATCACAGTTTGTAAACTAGCCGTGCCAGAAATCTGTCAATCAAGTGTTCAATTACACTTGAGAGTTTTGTTATATGCTGTATGTAGTTACAGTACAATTATACTCACAATGTTATGGCCTGTACACACACACACACAGCGGCTTGCTAGTGGGATTTCCTAAAGCAGCTACTGCTATTGCTTTATTGCTGGCCATATATTTTTTGAATGCTGATCACAGATGAGATATACACCAGCCACAACATTAAAACCACCTGCCTAATATTGTGTAGGTCCCCCTCGTGCTGCCAAAACAGTGCCAACCGGCATCTCAGAATAGCATTCGGAGATGCTATTCTTCTCACCACAATTGTACAGAGTGGTTATCTGAATGACTGTAGACTTTGTAAATTCAAACCAGTCTGGTCATTCTCTGTTGACCTCTCACATCAACAAGGCATTTCCATACTAGGATATAATTCTAATATTACATGAAACTAGCTCTCTAGTCATTAAAAAATGCACATTCCACAACGGAACATGTTTTAATATGAACTGTGGCAGTGCTGAATGCATCATATCGTTAATTTTATCTTTAAAGCTGAAGTGTGTTATTTATGCACTATGCACTATCATCACCAAATGTAATTTCAAAAACTACCCACTGTTTTCAAACAGATTCCATGAAAACTTCTTCCACTAGTTGTCCAAATATATAGTCCCGCTGCAAACTCACACCATTGGTGAAACCATGTTATGTCAGGCTGGATGGGCCACTTAAAAAAACTGAAGAATGCCACAGAGCCACAGTGTTCTACTTTTAACTGAAATGAACTTACAAATGGCTCAATTATAATTGACCCATACAAAAATCTTACATATAGCTAAATCTGTAAAACACATATATAATGATAATAATATCATTTTTCACTGATTTAAAAAAGTTACATGCCTGCACATACACAGTATGCAGCGTGTTTCAAAATACTTCAAAAATGTCCATTTATATCATATATGTTAAATATATTCCCCCAAATAATAGTGGAATTGGAATACGTACAGTGCATTCAGAAAGTATTCAGACCCCTTCATTTATTTCAAATTTTGTTGCAGCAGCTTTATGCTAAAAAAAAAAAACTTTTGATAACTTTTTAAATGTATTAAAAAGAAAAAAATAAACTGAAATATCACATTGACATAAGTATTCAGACCCTTTGCTGTGACACTTGAAATTTAGCTCAGGTGCACCAATTTCTCTGTATCATCTTTGAGATGTTTCTACACTTTGAGTCCACCTGTGGCAAATTCAATCGATTGGACATGATTTTGCAATGTACACATCAAAGCAAAAACAAACCCATGAGGTCAAAGGAAGGAGCGTGTAGAGGCACAGATCTGGGGTAGACTACAAAAAAAAAAAAAAAAAATTCAGCTGCATTGAAGGTTCCCAAGAGCACATTGGCCTCCATAATTCTTAAAAGGAAGACGTTTTGAACAACCAGGACTCTATCTAGAGCTGGCTGCCGGCCAAGCTGAGCAATCGGAGAGAAGAGCCTTAGTAAGAGAGGTGACCAAGAACCCGATGGTCACTGTGGTTGAGCTCCTGAGATAATGTGTGGAGATGGGAGAAATTAGCAGAAGGACAAACATCACTGCAACACTCCACCGATCTGGGCTTTATGGCAGAGTGGCCTATAGGAATGACTATAGGAAATAGGAATATGAATATATTTTCACCTAGGCCAGGTGGTGGTTTGTCCAGTCGCGTTTTGACAAAAATACGAGTCTGAGGGCTTTACCTGAACTATTCCACTGGAGTTTTCTTCTTCATGGATGGTCATCAGGAACATGTGTATATATGTGTTCATTTCCTTTCCTCTTCATGACTGTGAACTTTGCTGTTACTATCTTCACTTTGTCAAGCAGACAATGTGGAGATATGAGAATGATTAACAAATTTTACATAGTCACATTTTTAATAATTAGGCTTCATGCTAATGTTACTACTGTGGTTGCTGTTAAAACTCCTGTTCCATTCTGAGATTCTCATGTTTATCTTACTCCTTATCAAACTTAGTATTATGCCCCTTTACAGTCACTAAAATCTTCTCACCAGTGTAACTTACTCCTGATGCTCAGAACAATTTCTCTCACTCTCTGAATTGGTGCCTTGTGTTTGTAATAATATTGTCTATATATTAATATGCTAAATACAAACTCGTGAAAAATAATGTATATAACTACATATTTTTTGTTTTTATCTGTAAACGTATATTAATCTTAGTTTAATTAAAATATAATTTACTTGCAAACTTCTGCCCATGGCAAATGATTTTGGGGAAAATACTTCCCTGGAGACACTGTGCAGGATCTTTTGCTATATATTTTCATCACGTGATTCACCTGCTTGCTTGCTGGTGTTTTGAATTCAGCTTTTCAAAGAAACACTTCTTTAGCAGCCTCCCTCCGCTCTTTTTCTTTCTGCGTCATCTTTTTTTGTTTTGCGAATGTGTGTTACCATTAACGGTGTGCAACACACAATTTGAACAGACAGCATACAATATGCACAGCATAATGTGATGTCTGTTATGCAGACCTGGTGTTATTTAAAATGATGCAGTTATATTCTGAGGTTTACTTAAGTGTTATTATCTCTAAGTCTGACATAGGATTTTATATATGTATGTAAAATTTAATACACTGTTAATTGTAGAAAACAGATTGCTTCATGTATTCAGTTCAGCTACAATTTAAGGGCTCACTTTATTATTCTTTATCATATATGTTATAACCTTATGATTTAGCTGTGCAGCAGTTGTAGTAATTGGACAGACCACATTTAAGTTTAAATAACAACAAAAGGAAATAAAAGTAACAATTTTTAGGAACTTACGTTAGCTTGGCGATCTGATTGTTCACCCTATGAAATAATGCATTTGGGCCTACTCAAGTAATGTCAATACAATTAATGCAAATTTTTTACGCATTTGACCCCCTCAAGCAAGGTCAATACTAATTCATGTGCATTTTTGACACATTTGGAACCGCTCAAGTGTCAAGCACACCTCCACCTGTCACTCTTGATCCGCTGCCAAAACATCCAAATATAATTTCTTTCTCCAGAGGGGAATCTCAGTCCAGGAGGTCAAAGGGGCTGTGGCATTGGCCACTGTGCCACTCCAATGTGCACGTCCCTGTTGTCAAGGATTCTGTGAGTATAGTATGCCTACAAACTAGGGATGGGCAATACAACTCTGATACCAATAATTTCAAATCCAATATCATCAATACAGATACCAATACTGATATTTCTATTAAATAGATTTCTTTGTGATTTCTTGGGATAAAATGAGAAATTTACAAAATACTTTTTAGTCATAATTCAATTCATTATATATTTTTTTTACATTTGTGAGCCTAAACGTCTAGGTTATGGATGTAACCTCCATTCCCTGATGGAGGGAACGAGACGTTGTGTCGAAGAAGTGACACTAGGGGTCTCTCTTGAGTGCTGAATATTCCTCTGATCTATGAAAAAAGGCCAATGAGAAGTTGGCAGAGAGAATTTGCATACCCTGCCCAAACGACAAACGTCGACCAACGTGCCAAAATGACCAGCTGTATCAGACTGCACGTACCCTTCCCCAATGCCCCATAAAGTCGTCGGAATCCTTATAGTTACCCTAGACAGGGGAACAAGGCGATGCTTGCCAACTTGGGAACAGGCCGAGCCTAGCCGGGCCTCTTTTCTCTCTATGTTTCTCACATAGAATCAACGGCTGGGGCCCTTACACGCATCGGGGAAGGAGGTCTTACCCAGTTTCCTATTCATTCAGGGGGAAAAGACCCTGCGGACACCACACCTACCCAGACAGAGGGAGGTAAGAGTGGTGACATACACCACATGGGCTTTTAGGTCACATGTGGGAAGTGGCGTGGTGGTAGATCCCGCCTCTTCGGAGGGAGGAGTTGCTACAGACACGGCGACCTTGGGGCTGCCCAAGGGAGACGCGGGCCCGCTCGTAAGGGGACTGTACCACGGAAAATACACACAGTGGGGAAGTCCACATAGGAGCCATGACCTGTGGAGCACCTATTCCAGTACAGGGTAGATTTGAGTCCACATTGGATTGGGTCAGCGAATTCCTCCGCTGAATTGTGGACCCAGAGGGCTAGGGAGGAGTCATCCAGGGAGCCGAGTGAGTGGGATCACCTGGGAGATAAAAGCGCACGGTTTTACCTCAACTGAGGGAAAGGGTGCTAGGTGCATGCGATCCACCCAGTCAGTCCATCAGCGTGTCACCGAGTTCTACCGCTCGGACCTGAGAAAAAAAGGGCCAAAAATGAATCTACCCTGAGATTGTAAAATCTCGCAAAGGTATTAGGTGTTGCCCAACCAGCTGCTCTGCATATGTCTGCCAGGGAGGTGCCTCTGGCCAGTGCCCATGAGGATGCAACACTCCTTGTTGAGTGTTCTCGGACCCGCGGGGGGCACTGCCTGGGTGCGATAGGCAAATGAAATGGCGTCCACCACCCAGTGAGAGAGCCTCTGTTTGGAGACAGCTTTCCCTTTCCACTGTCCTCCAAAGCAGACAAAGAGCTGCTCAGAACATCTAAAGCTCTGCATGCGCTCCAAGTAGGTACGCATAGCACGTACCGGACACAGCAACGAAGGGGCTGGGTCTGACTCCTCCCGGGGCAGCGCTTGCCGGCTCACTACCTGGTCTCTGAAGGGCGTGTTAGGAACCTTGGGCACGTAGCCCAGCCGCGGTCTTAGGATCACATGTGTGTCTGCCGGACCGAACTCCAGGCAAGTGTCGCTGACAGAGAACGCTTGCAGGTCCCCGACCCTCTTGACGAAGGCGAGCACGATCAGCAGGGCCCTCTTTAGGGAGAGGTTCCTGAGTCCATCTAATTCTAGCGGCTCGAAGGGGGGTCTCTGAAGGCACGAGAGGACCACTGAGAGATCCCAGGAGGGGAAAGTCTTGGCTGGGAGGGATTTATCCTCCGAGCGCCTCTTAGGAACCTGATAATCAAGTCGTGCTTACCCAAAGTCTTGCCGTCTACTGCGTCGTGGTGGGCTGCAATAGCAGCTACATACACCTTCAAGGTGGATGGGAACAGCCTCCCCTCAAACCTCTCCTGCAGAAATGAGAGCACTGACCTGACTGCGCACCTTTGTTGGTCTTCAGCCCGAGAAGAACACCAATTCGCGTACAAGCGCCACTTTAGGGTGTAACGTTGCCTGGTAGAAGGGGCTCTGGCTTGGTTGATTGTGTCTAAGATGGCAGGTGGTAGATCAGCTAGATCTTCCGCGTCCCGTCCAGGGGCCAGACGTGGAGGTTCCAGAGGTCTGGGTGCGGATGCCAGAGCGTGCCCCATCCCTAAGAAAGAAGGTCTTTCCTCAGGGGAATTTGCCAGGGAGGGGCTGTTGTGAGGAGTACGAGGTCCGAGAACCAAGCTCAGGTGGGCCATTAGGGAGCCACTAGAGTGACTTGTTCCTCGTCCTCCCTGACCTTGCACAGCACCTGTGCAAGAAGGCTCACTGGGGGAAATGCGTACTTGCGCTGCCCCATGGGCCAGCTGTGTGCCAGTGCGTCTGCCCCGAGGGGAGCCTCTGTTCAAGCATACCAGAGCTGGCAGTGGGAGGTCTCTTGGGAGGTGAACAGGTCTACCTGAGCCTTGCCGAACTGTTCCCAAATCAGCTGGACCGACTGGGGGTGAAATGCATGTCCGTGATAGCACGTCCGCCACCACATTGAGGTTGCCGGGGATGTGAGTGGTGCATAGCGAATTGTGTCGCTGCTGGCTCTAAAGGAGGAGACGATGGGCGAGTTTTGACATGTGGTGGGAGCGTACACCGCCTTGGCGATTTAAGTACGCTACTATGGTGGTGCTCTCTGATCTAATCAAGACGTGTTTGCCCAGAACCAGTGGGAGAATGGCCCCTTTCCAATGGCCCGCCGCTGTATGCCCGTTGCACATGGCACCCAAACCCAATTTGGAGGCTTCGGTCGTGACCAGGACGCGTCGGGACACCTACTGCAAGGGGACTCCTGCCCGCAGAAAGCAGAGGTCTGTCCAAGGTTTGAATATTTGGCTGCAGGCGGGGGTGACATACACGACCATCGACTCCAAAGAACATTTCTGAATGAAACAGACGTATTTCCCCACCTTTATACCCATATGTCCGGGGGCGGGACATGCAAATTCTGTCTGCCAACTTCTCACTGGCCTTTTTTCATAGATCAGAGGTATATTCAGCGCTCAAGAGAGACCCCTAGTTTTGCGTCTTTGACACAACGTTGAAGTGAGCGACAGACGGGGAACAGAAATTGATTAAACTTCTGTTTTGTTTACCCTTATATAAATTAACCATGGTTTCACTACAGTAAATATAGTTTAACAATGGCGTTTAGTTAAAACATAGTTACCACACATTTAACCATGGTTACTATTACAATATTACAGGGGTAAAACCATGGTTTTGTGAGACCTATAATCAATATATTGATAAATGCACTGTAAAAAATGTCTGTAATTTGAACAGTAAAATACTGTAAAACTGCAACAGAAATAAAATGTTAATTGATTAACAAATATTTACTGTAAAATATACAGTAAAATGTTTTAATATATTTTAAAAGACAATACAGTAGTTTTCAAAATAAAATGATGTAAAAATTTTAATTTTTAGATGTAAAAAGACTTTCCTATTTAATTAATGGTAAAAATTTACAGTATGTTTAACAAGAGATTACATGTACTTTTTACAGTAAATTATTGTTAAAATTACAGTAAAAAAACTAATTACATTTGACCAATTACATTTCATTATATTTTATGGGAATAATTATGTTTCATCATATTTTCATATCAGTTACGTACACTGGGGTGTTCTGTGTTATATTTGATGTAATTTAGTTCATGTTTACTGCATTATTTAAAACTCACATGTGTTACCCTGATGGTGTTTAGTGTTTGTGTGAGTCACACTGAGCACTGTCTCTACAAGTTTATGGTCATTGCTCCTGGAAGAGCCACTGGATGTGCCCTTCTGTACTACGGTGATTAACAAATACCTTATAAAGCAACAGTTTCAGAAGGCCAATATCAAGTTTATGAATTTTTCACTGTAAATGTAACATAATTTCATTTTTTTTTTTTACAGTGCAAGGATGTAAATTACAACCATTTTATACTGTACATTTTTACAGGTTGTTCTGTAAAGTGGTTTACATTTTTACTGTATTTTTTACATAATTATTCTGGGTATTTTTTAATTGTAAAAACAACAGGATTTTTTTACAGTGTGTCTTTGTGTCATTCCATGCATTGACATTTTCATGATATTCTCTGTGTGTATTTGCCTGAGATGTGTGAGGTGTGGAAACTTGTGTTTCTGCAAGAAGTGCTGATTTGTAAAGAATTGCAAATCTATGAGTGTGTGTGTGTGTGTGTGTGTGTGTGTGTTTACATACAAACTTACATCTCATGACTTGTGTGGTCAAACCCATTTAAAGGGTATAAAATACAAGTACACCTGTTGTTTTGCAGATCTCTCTTCATTTGTATATCAGCTGGTGCTTGCTTGAGCTCTAATAAAAGCCACTCTTTGGAGCTCTTCATCCTCAGCCTCTTGTGTTGTCTTCTGGTTTAAGAGAAACATCACTCAGCTCCAACATTCTTGGCATAGTCGTCTCCAACATTCTTGGTGTAGTTGGCAGCGTAGGAGATGGTGAACGGTGATCTGGAAAGAATTCACACTGAAAGACTACGAAGGTTCTGAAACCCACAAAGACCCTGGGGTGCTGAGGAACTTCAGTTTCTGAATGGTTATGACGTGTACGGCACATGCAGTGTGTGACTTGCTGACAGTTTTACTTCGTTTAATCTCTCTCCATCAAAATGAGCAAAAAGGGGACAGAGAAGCCAGAGGCATCAGATACGTGGGAATGAAGGTACCCGATCTCTCCCTAGAGGAGATACAAACATTATGTTTAGAGCAGGTACAAAAAGCCATGAGATTAAAAGAAATCGGGCAAAAGATGTTAGTTTATATAAAGTCTTGTAAAAATGTAGGCGAAAGGTGGACAGATCCAGTAATTAAAAAAAGCATACAAGAAAAGGCCAAAAGTTATTTTTAATAAGAAAACTCAATTACAGTGGGATTTGGTTGTTCTAAGTAAGGTTTCAATGAATACAGAGGAACAAAAGAAGGAAAGTGACAGTAGGGCTAATAAAATGATGCAGACTAAATTTACATCAATGTCGGCTGAATTGGAAAAGGCAAAAAAAATTGATTGATTGCGAATGACTGAAACGAAAAGGAGAAAACGGAAGAGAAAACTCAATTAAACCAACCACACAAGCCTATTCCATGTCTGAGCTAAAACAAATAATGCACATAGGGTATAATGGTAATACTGACGATGATAACAGCACAGATCCCAATACAGACACAGATACGGAGCGTGACTAGCCTATTGGCCCCATACATGAGATTATCTGGGAGGGAGCTGGTCCTTGGACTAGAGCGCAGATCTGGCCCCTCAAAGTCAAGTGAAAGGCATAGAAGACCGGGGACCGAGATGAACAGATGGTACACTATGGGTATACAGCTTTCGAACCTGCAACAGTCTGCACCCAATCTAAATAGACTGATCCTGTAGGGAAGCCTACAGAAGCCCTGGAGCAGATTGTCTACTATAGAGACACGTATAATTACTCATACAGGGATGCTTACAGCATAGCCATGATGTTAATGAGGGGGTAATAAGGCACAGAAACATCAATTCAAAGCTGCTATGGCCGATTTCATAGCATATCACACCACCTCTGATAAGGATGAATGGATGCTTACAGCATAGCCATGATGTCAATGAGGGGGTTATAAGGCACAGAAACATAAATTCAAAGCTGCTATGGCCGATTTCTTAGCATATCACACCACCTCTGATAAGGATGCATGGATGGCTCTGAGTCTGTATTTTAGAGGTTTGAGAAAAGGAAAGGTTGATTGGTAAGTGGCAAAGGTTACTGCAATAAAACAAAACGATTTAGGGAGGCCCTGATGGCTCACAGTGGCATGGTAGCAGATGACGAGGAATCCTAAACTGCTTGTAGAACAGCATGAAATGCAAGCCCATATATGGCGCATTGGCTATCAGGCCTGCTCCTACTGTAAAAGCAGCTCTAAAACAATTTAAATGGTCTCTAGGAGACCCGCCTAGTAGTACAAAGACTATAAGCTCCTGTGAAACTGTTGCATCCCAATTAATGGACGGTGCCCAACTGAGAGCCCTCCAAACACTCACTGCTGGACAGAGAGGTGAAGGGAATGTTAAAAGAGGGCCGAATAAAGGGAACTGCAGGTATTGTGGTTTGCCTGGCAATTAGAAAAGGGGGTGAAGGAAAAAGTAAATGGACAAAGAGCAAGGTAAAGGGAACCTATGTAAAGTAATAGACAATCTAAGTAGTGCACGCAATGTGGCTAGACAAGGTGATGATGATAATCAACAATTTTCAGAGCTATCAGAAGAACAAAATAGGATGGTGTTAGCTGGCATCACTCAAAGAGAATCAAACAAGAGCCGCCACTCCTTCGGACCCTGGGGGGAGAGGCTGAAATCAGGGCTGATGTCTTTTACGTAAAAGCAAGGGCAAATTACATGTATGATGTTGAGTATTTTGTAGACACAGGAGCACAATTTAACAGCAATAGCTTGAAAATGTGTACCAGATTTGCAACTGACTAGAGAGGTGTTTAATGCAGGTAGAGCTACAGAAGGCATTGTAACATTTCGTAAGACAGGGCTCATTAAAATGGTACTGGGGCAACACGAAATACATACTAATGTGTGGGAAGGGTATGTATTACAACTGCTACTGGGTATAGATGTGTTATGTGAGTTGCAGGGAAAACTAGTGCTGGCAGGTGATCATATGTGGTGGCAACAGTCCTTGAAGTTGTGCTTGACATGGAGTTAGGGTGAGTTGAAAGATCACCCTATTTGGGCAAAATTGTTTGTCCTCTGAACATGCCAACTGTTACATTCACTGGCACACAACCACCCTGCATGCAGCAATATCCAATTGGAAAACATACAGAAGATAAGATTATCCAGGAGGTAAAGGACCTTACTAAACTAGGTATCCTAAAATAAACCACATCTCCCTGTAATTCCCCTGACTGACCAGTCAGAAAACCAGATGGTTCCTTGCACCTCACAGTGGATTACCGGGAGCTAAATAAATGTGTAGATAAAATGACCCCATTAGTCTCTGAACACAGTACTATATTTTCAGCGGTCCCACAGCATGCAAAAATATTTTCAGTAATTGATATGTCTAACGGATTTTGGTCCATCCTGATATTCAACACTGGTTTGCTTTCACTGTCAGAGTTAATCAATATACATGGACTAGGCTCCCACAGGGTTTCCATAATAGCCCTACTGTCTATCATACAGCATTGAAAATGCATTAGTCTGATCTATATCTCGAATCCACAGTAATTCAATATGTGGATGACATTTTTATATGCAGCACAGATTTGTAACAACATAGTGAACATGTTGAGTCACTGATAAAATTTCTGTATGAGAAAGGACACATGGAAAGCTTCAAAAAAGCTCTAATAGGACAAAAAGCTTTAGTTTATCTAGGACAGCAAATGATTGAGGGTACGCAAGCACTCTTACCAGCTATAACAGCTACAAACAAAGAATTGTCACCCCATCGGCTGTTAAAGACCTGAGAGCTTTCATGGGCACATGTAATTACTGTATAAATTGGATCCTAGACTGTGCACATCACTGTACAACTCAATGAATGTTAAAAGGAGATCCTAACAGCTAAACACCCATAGTGTTAGATGAAAACCCAATTACAAATGTTTTAGGATATAAAACACCTTCTATTCGCAAGTCCATCTGCATTCCCCGATATGATCAGCTATACCACTTTAATGTTGCTGAAGAAAAAGGTTTAATGTCTGCTGTATTAACACAGGAATGGGGAGACAGGAAAAAAACAATTTCTTACTACCATCAGAAGCTAGACCCAGTGGCATTGGGGTGGGAGCCTTGCTTAAGAGCAATGCAAGCTACTTGCTTAGCAAAAGAGTTAACTAAAACCTTTGTGCTAGACTCAGAGTTACATGTATACTGCCCATCTTTAGCACAGGCGACCCGTGTTATAGCACAGTTCTAGAGGGGTAAAATATCAACACCAGGAAACATTGCATCAGTTTGAATCAGGATGTGTCACAATTATCAGAAGTATCAGAGCGAATTTCAAATTTTTTAGATGTTAACTCTCATGACTGTGTGAGCGATTTAACAGAAACATTCATGTACTCAGTGGACCCCCTACCCAACCCTGATTTAGTTCTACACACTGATGGGTCCTCATTCATGTATGAAGCAAAGAGACACACAGGCTGGGCAGTGGTAGATGACACCACGTTAGTGATGGTGGGGCCATTGGCAGCCAGTAAATCAGCTCAGGTTGCAGAATTAAAAGCTGTCACTGAAGCCTGCAAGGTAGCAGAGGAAAAAAGTGTCAATGTTTACACAGACAGTCAATATGCTTTTGGAGTAGTACATGATTTTGGCAAAGCATGGAAAGAAAGAGGGTTTCTAACAGTTGCAGGGACACCCATATTGAATTGGGAAGAAATTGACAAGCTCTTAGCTGCGCTCACAAAACCACGAGAAGTGGCAGTTCTAAAAATAAAAGCTTACAAAAAAGTTGAGAGTATACCAGAAAGAGGGAATGCCCAGGCCAATTTAGCAGCATGAATAACTGCCATGAATAACCCACAAACCACTGAAGCCTTTCTACGACCGACACAGAAGTTTTGTTTCAAAACAAAAGCAGATATTCCAAAAATGCAGGACATTAATGGAGAGGAAATGTGGTCCTGGATGGAAAACGGGGGGCGTTTAGGTGATGACAACATTTGAAGGAAACACAATAAACCAGCCTACCCAAAGGTATTAATGCCCTATGTCTTACAACAAATACACAATTTAGGTCACAGGGGGCAGATCAGATGGTACATTAATTCAGGCAAACCTGGTGGCCACCTGGTTTAAAAGCTAGGGCAGCAGATATTTGTAATAGATGTATGATTTGTCAAAAACACTCTGATGCCACGACACCTATGGTCATACGTAGTCTCCCCGGACCACATGGACCTTTTACACATACAAGTAGACTATATCAGTCTGCCACCATGCCATGATAATCGAGAATTGTTAGTGATTGTAGACACATTCTCCCGGTGGATTGAGGCCTTTCCGGTAAATAGAAGTTTCCGGTAAATAGAAATTGACAGGGCTTAGCCCCTTTGAGGTGGTCACAGGAAGGCCCATGTATGTGCCTGGACAGATTGATCTGAGAGAAGCTGACATCCACCTCACCTATGACACTGTGGAACTTTCCACTAAGGAAGAGACGGGAAACAGCGTCGGCTTCAAAGGTAAGGTTACTTTTTAATGTATATATTTTGAACAGTCTTATCAAATGACTTTACATAGCTCTATTCTTGGCCTTGGTGTCGGGCTCTCCCTCTCGAGGCTCTGTGGCTGCTGCTTTTTATGCCGCTCTCCTCATGCTACTGCAGTTAGACACAGTTGTTAGACATCATTTAGCTCAGGTGTAAGCGCCCTTACCGCTTTTCTCTCCCGCTTGACCACGCCCCCGCTGCCACATACCCCCACCGCCCGACTCAGGCCAGGGCGTCATCCGGCCTGCCTACCACTCCCCCCCCCATTTCTGGAGAGGAAGTCAGCGGCAGCCATCTGCACCCCCGGCCTGTGGACCACCTTGAACTTAAAAGGCTGGAGGGCCAGATACCAACGGGTGATCCGGGCGTTAGTATCTTTCATGAGGTGGAGCCACTGCAGTGGGCCATGATCTGAGCAGAGGGTGAAGGCCCGCCCCAGCAGGTAGTATCAGAGCGTGAAGACCGCCCACTTGATGGCCAGACACTCCTTTTCTACGGTGCTGTACTTGGTCTCCCTCAAGGAGAGCTTCCGGCTAATGTACAGCACCGGGTGCGGCTCCCCCTCCACCACCTGTGAGAGTACGGCCCCCAGCCCTCTGTCTGAAGCGTCTGAGGAGGAGGGCGGCTGAAGGACGGGGAAGGGGTAGGCGTGTTCTCCTACGGCCGGGAAGTTGGTCTCGGGTATACTCCATGCCTGCGCAGGGCAGGAACGGGCCCTGGGGAGAGAGCAGAGTGAGAGGGCACAGGGGAGGGGGAGGAAAGAGGGGAAGACACAGGGGAAGGGAGAGAGAGAGAGAGAGAGAGAGCTCATCCGCTCTCGTAATCGCCGCCATGTGGTCCTCCGCGAACAGCTTCCTCCAGCGACGCCGGGCGGTGGCACTGGACCCACTCTGCCATTCTCCTGGGCAAGCGCTGAACAAACTGCTCCAGTACCACCTGATCGACAAGTCCCTCGACGTCACGGTCCCCCGCAAGCAGCCACCTCCGACAGGCATCACGGAGCCGCTGGGCAAACGCGAACGGGCGGTCGGACTTATCCAGTTTCATACCCGGAACAGCTGGCGATTTTCTTCCGGGCTCCGACCAACCCATTGCAGGATGGGTTTCCTCAAGTCTGTATAGGCCAGGAGGTTTGTTGCCGGCAGTTGTTGCGCCGCGAGTTGTGCTTCCCCGGACAAGAGAGGGACTAGGCGGGCTGCCCACTGGTCTTGTGGCCAACCCCAAATTTCCGCTGTACGTTCGAATAGGTCAAGGATCTCTTCTGGATCATCTGCCGGGTGGCGCGGGTGTCCGGGGTCGCGGCTGCGGCTGAAGCGGCCTCCTGGCTGAGGAGGCTCTGGATGGCGAGCCGGTCCTCTGCTTGAGCCCGCATGATCTCGAAGAACCGCCGATCCTGGTCCTGCCGGAGCTCAAGCAGGGATTGTTGGTGGCTCTGATGGAGTGTAGCGAGGGACTGGAGGACTTCCGCCAGCTGGGAGGACTCTATGGGGCGACTCTTTTCCATAGCTTGGAAACATTTTTCCTTCTTTCCCGGGTTTCGGCACCAGTGTGGAACTTTCCTCTAAGGAAGAGACGGGAAACAGCGTTGGCTTCAAAGGTAAGGTTTCTTTTTAATGTATATATTTTGAACAGTCTTATCAAATGACTTTACATAGCTCTATTCTTGGCCTTGGTGTCGGGCTCTCCCTCTCGAGGCTCTGTGGCTGTTGCTATTTATGCTGCTCTCCTTATGCTACTGCAATTAGACACAGGTGTTAGACATAATTTAGCTCAGGTGTAAGAGCCCTTACCGCTTTTCTCTCCCGGACGGGCGCTTGACCACGCCCCCGCTGCCACAGACACCTTAACTGACTATTGTATGCAATTAACAGAAGCTGTAAATGGAGTTGATGGGTATGTTAAGGCAGCACAAAAAACAAATAATGGCAGTGCAGCTTATGGGTTTTACCTAGGACAACACATTTTTGTTATAATACTTAAAAGAGATGTGATGACTCATCAGCTGGTGCTAAATGAGCAAAGACTGGATCTCTTTGCTGACTGCCCAGAATGAACTCACAACAATTCCTAAAAGAAAGATAACACCAAGCTCAAGGGAAACAACACATAAGTTAGATAGATCTCTTGTATTTTTCCACTCATGGTCTTTGAGTGAGCCTTGACGATATAGACTAGATTTGCAAATTATATCAGAGGTTGTTTTGACGTATCTGTCCAGCCGTGCTTCGACACAGAAGCATATTTGTAGATACTCCAGTGATCTGGTTATCTTAGAGGGTAAAGGTGAGATCCATAATCAATATATTGATAAATGTTTTCTTATTACTTTGCTGTCATTCCATGCATTGATCTTTTCATAACATTCTCTCTGTGTGTTTGCCTGAGATAAGTGAGGTGTGGAAAATTGTGTTTCTGTAAGAAGTGCTGATGTGTGACCAATCGCTGACCATTGAGTGTGTGTGTATGTGCAAACAGACATCTTGTAACTTGTGTGGTCACACCGTGACCCATTTTGATGGTATAAAATACAAGTACAGCTGTTGTTTTGCAGATCTCTCTTAATTTGTATACCAAACAGTGCTTGCTTGAGCTCTGATAAGTCTCTTTTGAGCCCTTCATCCTCAGCTTCCTGTGTCTTCTTCTAGTTTACAGTTTTTCTGAATTGCTAAAAAACGTTTCTTCAAACCTTCCCCTATTTTTTCACAACTTTAACAATCTTAACAAAATCCCTGACTTTACTGGCAAAATCAAACAGTCGCCTCAAAACCATTTTAACTGTGCTCAAAATCAAACAATGCTTTCAGATCATACACACAGCAAGTCAATATAGAAACACCACAGAGCATTCATTAGACACTACATCAGAAAGTCGAGAACACAGCGTCCAGGGCAAAAATTATATTTTTTGTATATAGTAAACACATTTTGCAATTACTGTCAAAAAAAGTATAGAAATCGCAACCAGTGTTGGGTGTAATGCATTACTAATTACAAGGGCTGCACGATTTGGACAAAAAGTCATATTGCAATTATTTTGACAAATATTGCGATTTGAACTGTGATTATGATGGTAATGTTTTCCACATGTTCAACTGCAAAAAGGCTACTGGGGTTTTCACACTTGAGCCCTCTTAAAAAGAACCAAACTGAGACCTTTTTCAGTTCAACCACAAACAAATAAATATATAAACAGTGAAACAATGTCTTCTTCATATCCAAATGTTACCATCCACCGTGTACCTGTTTTTGTCCATTTTGTGATAGGGTCTCAGCACACTAATCATCATCATTAGTTTTTGAAACACAGTAACTTGAATATTAGGGATGCTCCAATCAGGATTTTAACATCCGATACCGATCTCCAATTTTCTTTTCATCTCATCAATCGATGCTGATCATTTAACTTTTATCAGCAGCTCTGTTAAAACTGGTTATATCTAAGCTTTCTGCTCAATGTCACTGTTAACAAAATTGTCCTGTTGGTAAAACCATAGTTGTTGCCTAGTTTTTGCTGTCAAATATAATGTTGGTTGATTGAATAATTCAGTATAAACATTAAAATATAAATGTTACTCTATATTCTAGGCCTTAAAAACTAGTAGGCTTATACAAACTATTCTTTACTGTATATAAGATAGTCCTAACAAATGAGGCTTAATGTCAAACTGAAGTTGAACTGATAACCCATTGGTGTAATTAAATTTAAAGTGAAAATTTAGGTTAGTTTGTCACCATTTCATTTAATAATTTGTATTCATTTTTATATTATATTTAATTTAGAAATGAATTATATTATAGTAACTAAATATTTGATAGATTTATTATATATATGTTCCTTCCTTTTCATTTTGTTGGATGTTGGTAATATTAGTTCAGCTTTCACTTGTTTCCGCGGGGAGTGTAATAAGAGCGAGACGCTCTCTCGTGAGGTAAATAAATTATAGGAGAATAAGGAAGAGATGTTTCTGGACTCTACAGGTATTACTGTTAATGCTGTTTGCTCAGCAATCATTTAATAAAGATGTTTGAATTATTCCCCATATTGTGTTCTGCGATATTATTATGGATACCTCAGCCTTGCGGAGACTGAGATGCTGCTACCGCAGATAATAATAAAAACACTTCACACTGGATGCGTCAGTTTAGTGTAAATAAAGCGTTTAGCGCACGTAAGCAAACGGAATCGAACTAAGAGAACTTCTGTTACTCTAAGCATGAGAGGGAGTTGTGGAGCACAGAACCGCTCTGAAAAAACTGTAACAATGCGCTAATTTAATATAGACTGAACAGAGCAGCGCAAATAAACGTTGAAGGGAGCAGACATTTATTTATTTAATTAAATTGCAGCCCTTTGTAATTTAATAATTGCACAAGGTCATATCGTGGTTTCGATTTTATTTCGATTAATTGTGCAGCCCTACTAATTACTCTTTTAATTACTACTTAATTTACTTACTTTAAATAATTTTTTTATTGAAAAAGTAAAGGGATTACTCTTTTCAGTAACTTAATTACAGTTACTTCTGATGTAATTGTGTTAAATACTGTATAGACTATAGAACAATTCTATATAAAACAACAGTGAATTAAAAAACAAATATTTTCCCTTTTTCAGTCAATTTGGAATGCCCCATTCCCAATGCGCTTTTAAATCCTCATGGTCGCATAGTGACTCGCCTCAATCCGGGTGCTGGATGATGAATCCCAGCTGCCTCCGTGTCTGAGACCGTCAACCCGTGCATCTTATCATATGGCTTGTTGAGCACGTTGCCATGGAGACATAGCACGTATAGGAGGCTTCACGCTATCCACCACGGCATCCACGCTCAACTCACCCCTCGCCCCACTGCCAACCCTGGAGTCACGAGTTCAAATCCAGGGTGTGCTGAGTGACTCCAGCCAGTTCTCCTAAACAAACAAATTAGCCCTGTTGCAAGGAAGGGTAGAATCACTTGGGGTAACCTCCTCATGGTCGCTATAATGTGGTTCACTCTCGGTGGGGCGTGTGGTGAGTTGTTCGTTGATGCCGAGGAGAATTGTGTGAAGCCTCCACGCGTGCTATGTCAACAAGCCATGTGATAAGATGCGCGGATTGACAGTCGTAGATGCGGTGACAACTGAGCTTCGTCCTCCACCACCAAGATTGAGGCGAGTCACTACGCTACCACGAGGACTAAGAGTGCCTTGAGAATTGGGCATTCCAAATAAGGGAGAAAAAGGGGAGGAAAGAAATAAGATTTTTGCCCTAATATCAAAGGTCTTACAAGAAGAAAGAAATTATGATCTAACATGAATTTTCTTGATAAACTTTTTTTATTGTGTCTGTTAACATGTAAACTTGCTTAGCGTAAAGCTGACAATTTACACAACGTTTATTTCTATTTCTTCTGCTCCAAACTTACTTCAAACCTACTTCTCTGTCTGCTCGTATGAATCATCTTATGACACATCATAAGAAAGTGTTTCACAGCCGTTCAAATGCAATTTGGATCACATTATTTAATATGTATAAATGTTTTCCATCTGAAAGGACTAAAAATTAAATGAAACAAATGACAATAAAATGCAAAGTAATCTCTTTGGTAATCAAAATATATTTTGAATGTAACGGCATTCTAATTACCAGTGATTTAAATTGTAACTGTAGTGGAATACAGTTACTTATATTTTGTATTTTAAATACGTAATCACGTTACATGTATTCCAGTACTCTCCAAAACTGCTAATAACATATTTCACCCCCACAAGAGGTACATTTTAAAATGTCAGATATTTTAGTGAACTGCTGCCTTATTAAAGTGCCACAGCAGTTTCCAAAATATTCTCCCAAAATGCCAAGTAAATTTAAGCCTTGAAGTGTTCTCTCCAGATTAGAATCCTCTGTTTCCTCTTTGCTTCACTACATATTTCCCGAATCACAGCCCTCAACCACCATGAATGACCATTACCTTGGTGATGGCCATTACCCTGGAGCTCACACTGCATGGGCTGCTAAAGCCTCCTGAATGTATGCTTTGGATAGTGAGATGTATTTGACTTCAAACCCAAGTCATCTTTCTTATGTTAGACAGAAGCCTGGCAGACATGCATCCCGATTCAGACTGATATGAGAGAAAATATTGAGCCTGGAGCTTGACCAGTGCAATGGAGGCCTTGTAAGGGCAGAACAGTGGTTGGTCTACATGAGATTACAGTATCCAAGAAACATATGTCCAAAAACACAAGCTTCTGTAACAAGCTCCAAAGAATTCTACTTGGCCTCATGCAATCTCAGTGACAGAAAAAAACCCTCTGTGTAGTATATTCTGTTAAACATGGAAGATGCTTCATCCATCAACTACTAAAGGTTGAACTGTTGTCTGTTTCTTTTTAAAGCAATGTAAAATAGCTTATTTCCCTTATTTATTTTTATTTTCCTTACTGTTCCTTGACAGTTTTTGGATGTGCTTGCAAGACAATGGTAATTTACATCAAGAGTTAGCTTTGTAGAGGTTTGGCACCATTCTCTTTATTAGATTTCAGATATCCTCACGGTTCACCGAATATTACAAACAGTTACGTGCACATTCACAGTTTGGAGTGCAGAATTATTTTTATATATATATTCAGAGTTCTATTAAATCCAAGCAGATCTATTCAATCTAGTCAAATCCACAATTTTAATGTAAATCTAAATGTTAAATCTAAATTTAGCTTATAAATGTAGCAATTTATCATTCAAATTAGTAACCATAAGCATCAGGAGTGCTGGATCAGGCACTGGCTTTGTTGCCACACCCCTCCATTTGGCCACTCAATCCTAAAATATGTTTGAGCTAGCAATTGTTGAGCCATGGTGAGGAAGGGGAGGCGCATCTATTGCTAATCATAACTTGACAGAACTCTCTGTTCTGAGGTGTGTACACCAAAATAACTAGCCTATATAGTCTCTGGCACTCCATAAAATTGAGAAGGAAAGAGAAGGTATGAGAGTGAAAGTGCCCATAAGTAACGCACGTATCGAATGTTGAAAAAAAAAAACATCACTTTATAGTGCTCTTTGAGTACAAGCAGTTTAGATCTTATGACTTAATCCATCCTATAAACGTATGTTTGGCACATAACATAAAGTACTTCTCAAGAATTATCTGTTTCACAGGCAGGGTTGTTCACTGAAATGTTTTAGGATTTTATCTGGTGCCTTTTACTTTCTAACATAACTCCTTAGAAAATATCTCTGTTAAGTTAAAAATAGAAAAATCTGAGAAGAGTTGAAAAAACTTAAGGTGCCTGAATACATATGTGGCCGTAACACTGGATTCATGGAGTGGAAGAGGAAGAGGAAGAGAGGAGACGCAGGATTAAATACTTTAAATCCTTTAATAACAAATGCTGGAGTCGAACATGCTACAGACACTGGCTCTAGAATGGTCGAGGCCACAGGCACTGACTCTGGAATGGTCGAGGCTACAGGCAAAGGCTATGGCTTGTTGATCATGGCAGGCATGGGAGCAGGCTTGTTGGGAGCAGGCTTGTTGAGCTTGGCAGGCATGGGCACTGGCTTGTTGATTGTGGAAGGCTTGGATGGAGGAGCCATGGAAGACTTGGAGGGAGGAGCCGTGGAAGGCTTGGAGGGAGGAGCCATGGAAGGTGTGGAGCAAGGAGGTGGCACGGGGTTCCCACCATAACCCACAACGTGAGGGATTCCGGGGCGCAACGCTGCATGTGCGACTCATGAGGTAGGCTTTGTGTGTTTGTTTGCTTGCTTGCTTTCGCATTTAAGTGTTTTAAGAGTTCTAACTTTTTTTGTAGTAAGTGTTTTTAGCTTTTCTTATTTATAAATGTGATGGCTAACTTCTGGACAACTCTAGGACTTCTGGTGGTTGTTTTACACCCAATTGTGGCTTTCTGCAAACCGCTGACTGGAACATGTACCACGGAAAACCTGGTTTATTCATGGAGGCTACTGCTGGACTTGCGCCATTTGCTTTATCACCAAAAACAGACCCAACACTCTTACAAAATGTCCCAAAGTACCTATTGGTCGACCTAAGCCGTAAACGGACTAAAAGGAAACAGAGGAAAAGGGGCTCAAGAGGAGGAGTACTCAAAAGCTACGGAAAAGAGGTAGCAGATTGCCGTTACCTGCCATGATCTTATCAAACGTTAGATCCCTGAAGAATAAAACTGAAGAGCTGTCTGCATTGATAAGGTATGATGAGTATTATCATTGCACAAGTCTTTTTTGTTTTACTGAGACATGGCATTCCCAGGATACTGCAGACTTTCATTTGGATGGCTTTACTCTGATCCGGTTTGACCGCAATGTTTTTAAGACTCAAAAAACCATTGGTGGGGGGCTTTATATGGCTGTGAATAATACATGGGCAACAAACTTTACAGTGAGAGAAAACAACTGCTCAAAACATTATGAAATAATGGTGGTCTCCTTTTGACCACATTATCTCCCTTGGGAATTTAATCAAATAACAGTCATACTGGTGTATGTTCCAGGACCTGACTTTATGTTAGCTTCAGAGAGCATTGCTGACATTTTTACCAATTCTGTGAACAGAGTTGGAGATCAGCCAGTGTTTTTACTCGGGGATTTCAATCGATGCAACGTTACCACACTTTTGCTGAATATGGAGCAATACGTCACGTCTGTCACCAGGCTGGATAAAACTTTGGACTTGTGCTATGGAAATATATCAGGTACCTACATCTCTAAGATACGTCCTCCTCTCGGCCGGTCTGATCACAATGTTGTTCTCCTTTACCTCGAGACAGGCAAAAATTACAAACTGAGAAAGTACAAATTAGGAATATCCAGATATGGGACTTCGATTCAACTGAAGCCCTAAAAGGATGTTTTGAAATTACAGATTGGAGTGTATTTTTCCAAGACTGTGGAAATTATGTACACATGCTAAATGCTTCTATCTCTGGGTATGTGGATTTTTGTGTGGACAGTGTCATTCCTGTAAAGTGTGTGAGGTGCTACCCAAACAATAAGCCCTGGGTTACTAAAAATCTTAAACACTGTCACAATCTTAAAAAAATGTAATTTTTAAATGGGGACACCAGGGCCTGATGGAATAAAGGGCAAAGTACTGAGGGAACGTGCAACTCAGCTGAGGGGGGTGCTCTAGATTGTAATGTTACTGTCAGACTTGATCCACTACAATTTGCATACAGGGTGGGGCGTGAAGTTGAAGATGCTACCCTCACCCTGCTGAATAAGGCCACAAAGCATTTGGATTTAGTGAATTCCAATGTTACGATTTTATTTATTGACTTCTCCTCAGCTTTTAACACAGTGTGTATAAAAACACTTGAGACGTCTGGAGGGGCTAGAAGTGCACCAAACCCTGATTTTGTGGATTAAAATTTTTCTACAGGACTGGCCACAACATGTGCTGGTAAACAGATGCAATTTTCCAAATTCCCCCTTCATTATTCATTTCAGGTACTTCCATCAGGCAGACAATATAAGGTACTTCTAGTGAAAAAGGCTAAATATAAGAAGACTTTTACCCTACTGCAATTGAAATTTTTAATAGAATCTTAAGATAATTGTAACAGATCTACTACAACAGTCATGTTTTATTATTATTAATTTTGTCTGTCTTGTTTGTTGTTTGTTGGACAATAAAGTTTTTGAATTGAATTGAAAGCTTGGAGAGGAGTAACCTTGGTAATGGAAGATAGCGAGGAGTGATGGATGAAAAGTGTGACTCGGACGTAATCCAAGAAGGAAATATTCTCCACTTCCGGAAGAGCAGTGGGACGGTGGAAGTTCAAGCCCATTCCGTAGACGGCAATGAGGTAGGGGTCTGAGATAGTGGTGGATGAGACGAGTTGGCCAATACGGTGTATTGCAGGAGAGGAAGGTCTTGTTTGAACAGGCACAGCAGGAACACAGTCAAAGACACCATAACATTCAATGATCGACAATGACTGGGGAACAAACAGGGTTTAAATACACAGACATGATGATAACAAAACGACAATCAGGTGAGAACAATGACAGAGTGATGAGGGCCGGGAATCATGGGAATTGTAGTTTTAAGACAGTTGACAAGTGAAACACTGAGCAGACAAAGGGGAATCGTGACAAAGAGATACTTAATGTCTCATAATTTCTTTCAATTAAATATTACCTTATCATTTCAGAATATCCAGGGACCCCAATTACTGAACTGCAGTAATTACATTATCAAGAAAACGCTAAGACCATAAAAGTGCACTCAGTAAATGTTTCCCCATTAAAAAAGTTTTACTCCTAAAGAAATTAATTGTAATTAAAAAAAAAATATGTATAAAATCAAGAGCACTCACATGAGCTGTGTTATTGTACATGTGGCAGAGGTACCCTCATGGGAGCAGCCATTTTAGAAACACATGACCAGCTGAATACTACTCGTTTAATCTCAGTAACCATCTTGTGATTGGACACTTTCACTCTTGGATTAAATTAATCATGGCTTATTGTGAAAAGGGAATTTCTACAATGGCGTCTGTATCTGAAAACTATAGACCTTTTTCACAGACTGTGAGGAAGCGTTTCCTCAATTTTATTCATGTTGAGTGTAAATTTATAACATCATTCTTTGTTTAAAAAAATTAGTTACCACAGCTGCAAGGGTGTTTCTTTTACAGCTGCTGAATGACAGCACATTTGACATTTTCTCTCATCTGACAGTCGTAATCGTCCAGGTTATTTCCATAACCTCCGTTCACTGATGGCGGGAACGAGACATTGTGTCTATAAAATAACAGTAGGGGTCACTCTTGGGAGCCCGAGACACCTTCTGATTTTTGATAAAAGTCCAATGGGAATTGGCGAGTGGTATTTGCATGCCACTCCCCCGCACATATGGGAGCTGGCGTGCGAACCGCTCATTCAGATTTTGTGCTGAGGAGCTGAGAGAGAAGGTCCCTGCCATTTCAGTGGGTAGTCCAGCGTTGTGGCTGGAGGACCACATCTCGTTCCCTCCATCAGGGAACGGAGGTTACAGAAGTAAAAAGGACGGACGTTCCCTATCTGTCACACGTTGTGTTGATGAAGTGACACTAGGGGTCCCCTACAAAAACGTCACAAATAGCTGAACTCTGTTACGTGAACTGCCAGTGCGAGATAGGCAAACTACTGTATGCCTTGTAGCTAGCACACCAGGCCGACACGTAACCTCCCCCAACGCTGTTATGAATGTCGAACGGCACTTCGGGGACAAGTCGACTGCCCCAAAAATAGGGGCAGACTAGCCTTGTCGTGCCTTTTCCCTCTCTTTTTCTTTTTACCCCAAAAATAGTGAAGATTTGTCAACCGACTGGGACCACACTGGTGGAGGTCTGGCAGTGTCACTCCCAAGGGGAATACACCACGGACACCACACCCCATTCAGAGAGAGGAAATACATCACATGGTCTTGCCGAGTCTCTTTTGTTGGAAATAAGTCATGTGGAGAAGTCCCATGGTAGGTCCTACCCAACAGGGGAGGAGTTTCTACAAACATGGTGACTGGGGCAGAGGGGCCTCTGCCAAAGGAAGATATACTTTGCATGGGGTTACCTACAGGGAACCATCACATGCAGAGCTCATACCCCAGTACAGGGCTATTTAGCACATGTACATGATCAGCCGTCTGCCACAGAGCTAGGAGGAAGTCATCCAGGGTACACATTTTGTGAACTGTTCACTACTGAGAGTAGCCCGGACCGAACTCCAGGCACGTTTCGCTGACAGAGAACGCTTGCAAGTCACCTACCCTCTTGATCGAAGTGAGCGCAGTCAGGAGGGTAGTCTTTAAAGAGAGTACTTTAAGCTCAGCTGACTCCAAAGATTCAAAGGGGGCTCCCCGTAGACCCTGAAGGACTACAGAGAGGTCCCATGAGGGAACGAGGTGCGGCCTGGAGGGATTCAACCTCCTGGCACCTCTCAGGACCTGATGATCAGGTTGTGCTTTCCCAAGGACTTACCGTCCACTGTGTCGTGGTGTGCTGCTATAGGGGCTACATTCACCTTCAAGGTGGAGGGGGACAGCCATCCCTCCAACCTTTCCTACAGAAAGGAAAGCACCAATCTGGGGGTCTTCACGTCAAGAAGAACACCACTGAGCAAACAGAAGCCACTTCAAGGTCTTCAACGTCCTGTCCAGGGGCCAGACATGGAGGTTCCAGAGGTCTGGTCACTGGTGCCAGATGGTGCCCTGTCCCTGAGAAAGAAGGTCCTTCCTTCAGGCAAACAGAATTTGCATGTCCTGTCCCCGTACATACGGTATAAAAGACGGGGATAGTGCATCTGTTCAGTCAGGTTCTGCACTGAGGGGCCGAGAATAAGGTTCAGCCATTACAGCGGCTTGGTACAGAGTTGTGGCAAGGGGGACACAACGTCTCGTTCCCTCCATCAGGGAATGGGGGTTACACTAGTAACCTAGATGTTCTCCTTCTGTCACTCACTCGACGTTGTGTCAATTGTAGTTACATAAGGTGTCCCTATTCAATAGCGCCACCTACATTGAACTGTGTTACGTGATCTGCTGATGCTGGTACAACAAGCTGTAGCGTGTCATTGAGCATGGGCATCAGACTGCACGTAACCTTCCCCAATGCCCCACTAAGACGTCATATTGTTTTTATTAGGTTCCCACATCTGACCAAGGATTTCCCTTGAGGGGTGGGAACAAGCGATGTGACAAGCATGGGAGCAGCTGCGGCCCTTTTCTCTCTCTATGTTTCTCCTCATAGAGTGTTAGATGCAGCTGGGGCCATCTAGCTATAACATGCATCGAGGAAGGCATTCTTTTCCAGTCCTATTTTTTCAGGGGGAAAAGACCCCACGTAGACCACATCCTGCACATGCTGGGGAGAAGAATATGTGGCAAAAACGTTACGTTGGCCTGTTATTCCAATCATGGAAGTGGTGTGGTGGTAAGTCTTGTCTAATGAGGGAGGAACTCTACAAACAGGTCGACTGGGACAGAGGGGACTGCACAAGGGAGATGCGGGTCCACCTGTCAGGGGGACTGTACCGTTGAAAATACATCACAGGAGTGTAGCGAATCAGCTCTATATTCTTCCACCATTAGGTAGCGAATCAGCTCTATGAAATATTAATAATCAATCATAACTTGTTATAATCGATTATGAATATTTGGATCAGTTAATCGGGTTAACTTGATGTAGCTACATTAACATTACAACCAAATACTCGGTTCATCCCGTGAACACTCAATTTTGGGTTATTAATTAATTAATTAATTAATAGAAATGTACATTTCGGGGCAAGGGAAATGTCTTTCTTACTAAGTATTAAGAGCAAGTAGTCAAAATCTATGATTAGTGACTTTAGATATGAGCTTGAGACACAGACAACTTTACATGTGACATGAACAAGACTTTATTAACTAGACTAAACATTTAAACTACTCTAACATACATATACATACATTCATACAGTTTACCAAGGGAAAGAGGGCTGAAGCAGAATACAGGAAGGCAAGAAGTTATAGCATTATTTGAAGTTCAGCAGATCAACAGCCTGAGCAAACCATCATATTAGTTCTGACACGCCCTTTTTAGAAAGGGGTAAGGATACTTAATGTATCAAATAATGAGACTAAGTTTGATACTTGCATGTCCCATTTGAATTAAACTGTCCTGATGCAATTTGTTGAGGCTCCAGTTGATCTTTGATGATGTTGTCTTGATGAGAGAGAACCAGTGAGAGTCAGAGGATCTTGGTGAATGGGCAGTCAAGGCCGTAGCCTGGCACACGCTTGGGAGTCCTTGGGGCCTTCTAGTTTGGCATCATTCAGCGAGAGAGTGAGAGAGCACAAGGCTCAGAGAACCAGAAAGCAAGAGATAAGCGACAAGAGAGAGGAGAGAGAGAGAGAGAGAGAGCGGAAGTGGGCGCAGCAATTTTATACCCTCAGGAAACAGGTCCCACCTCTCATTGGCTCGACCAATAAGAAGGGTTTGAGTTCTAGGCGGGAATTTGGTTTATTGCTCTTTGTTGTAAAATTGCCCATTGCATGTGCAAGAAAGAAAATAGGAAACATACTTGTAATACTAATATGTTGTTGTTATCGACATATCATGTACACAGTCATTTCAATCTTCAGAATACCAAGTTATAGAGACCAAATATGCCACACATATGATTTTGGTTAACCATAGTATGCAAAGTCTGAAACATTAACCCATTAGTTTGCAAGAAAACATAGATCAAGCACATTTAAGGGAAAATATGAGATGGCACATTAGATACATGTCAATATTTATCACATGGATATATAGAATATATATATAGGATTAACAGGGTTCATTTCTCTTTCTCAGTAAGAGAATGAAGTGAGGGTCAGCACTTCTCTGAACATTTCTTTGGAGGTCGTAAAAGTCTCCCTTACTCTGGGCATGAGAGAGTTCCTTTGTCAAAGCTCATTTGCATGTTTATGACAGTAAGAGATTTTGGGCTGAATGACTCAAAAGATAGTAAAACATCGCGTAATATCATTCTACAGAGATCTTATATTCGAATTCAGCTCGGACAAATCGTAAGGTTTAATTTGATACCAAGAAACATGTGTTTAGTGCACTTAAAAAGGGAATATACACTGAGGCTATTAAATATGAGGCCTCAGAGTTTAAAACACACAACGAAACAGTTCTAACAAGTTTGATATACCTCAGAAATACACAACATACAGGGATTACACGTATTTCATTAGCAATATGCAGTTCTGTGTTTAACTGAAAAACACACACACACATTTTTACGTTCAAAGTTTCCCCCTTCCTGTCCACACGATAAGCACGTGGTGAGCATGCGGATGTCACATGCGGTTCTCTGTCAATAGTTCATTGTCTCTTTGTCAATACATTTATTGTGCTTGTGGAGACTGGTTGGCACTATTTCAGTAATTAGGGGAGTTTTTAACAGTAAGTTCTTGTTTGTTCGTGAATCTGTTAAGGCCACTGATCCTCCGCCATACCTTACAGGAGGTTACTGTGATAACCGGCACCTATAGCTCGACTGATTCTAGTGGCTCGAAGGGGGTTCTCTGAAGGCCCGTAAGGACCACGGAGCGATCCCACGAGGGGAACAGGCATGGCCTGGGAGGGTTCAACCTCTGGGCGCCTCTTAGAAACCTGATGATCAGGTCATGCTTCCCTAGGGACTTACCGTCCACCGCATCATGGTGGGCCACTATAGCGGCTACATATACCTTTAAGGTGGAGAGGGACAGCTGCCCCTCCAGCTTTCCCTGTAGGAATGAGAGCACTGACCCGACTGTGCATCTCTGCCAGTGTTCAGATCAGGAAGAACACCAATTTGTGAACAGACACCACTTTAGGGCGTAAAACTGCCTGGTAGAGGGAGCTCTGGCTTGACTGATCGTGTCTACGACAGCTGGTGTTAGGCCACTCAGATCTTCCGCATCCCATCTAGGGGCCAGACGTGGAGGTTCCAGAGGTCTAGGTGCAGATGCCAGAAGGTGCCCCGTCCCTGAGAAAGGGGGTGAAGATCATATGATATGTGCCGCAGTGCCATGCCTATCTCGCGACTCAAGTCTGAAGTCAGTGCTGGAGAGGTCTCATATGCATCAACCCTAGCGGTGCTACCGTGGCTGAGGATGCCATATGACCCAGGAGCCTCTGGAACTGTTTTAGAGGGACCGCAGTGCCTATTTTGTATGATGAGGCAATTCATCACTGACCGTGCACGCTCGTTTGTGAGGCTCCGTGCCTAGAAAAGAGATTGTCTGAACCTGGCAGAGCTTGCTCTTTTCCCAGTTGACCTGAAGTCCTAGACGGCTGAGGTGCCTGAGCACCTTGTCCCTGTGAGTGCATAGAACCTCTCGAGAGTGAGCTAGGATCAGCCAGTCATCGATGTATTGTGTATGCGGATGCCCGCCTCCCTTAGCGGGACATGGGAGGCCTCTGCAACTTTCATGAAGATGCAAGGGGTCAGGGACAAACCAGCACGATGAAAACCTGTGCGACCATCTCGTCCCCTGGGTGGTTCATCTCAGGAACCCTTGGGAGGCTTCCGGGTCCTTGAGGAGGTTCGTGAGATGGGGGGCAACCACTTCCTCTGTGTAGCTCTATGCCGGGCCTGAGACCTGGGCCCAGGTTGAGGCAGAGCTACCTGCTGGCTTCTTGCTGCCACAGGGGGACGCCCTCAGCGAGCAGATGGGGCTCGGCTGGATGTAGACCGGTGCTGAGGTAGGATGTGTTGGATGGCCTCTGTCTGCCGCGACACTCTCCGATACAGCGGTGACATCATCATCAAGCTCCATGGCGCCAACGGAGACATCAGACTGGCCACTGACCTCGCTCTCAGAGCCACGAAGGTCACAATGTGGGCACTACGGTGGCGGTGGCCACCCTCGTGGTCCAGGAGCGCCACCTCTGGCTGAACATGGTCTAGATGCGCGATATTGACAAGGCACGCTTTCTCAATGCCCCATCTCCCAGCTTGGCCTCTTTGGCAACACATCGACAACTACGCCCAGCAATTTTTGCCGGTGAAAAGGCAGACAGAGGCTCTCTCACATCATGCCGCGGTGCCGCCCCAGCATTCCCCAGCCCAACCCGCACTACGTCTGCCCACCAAGGACGTCCCCCTGGGGCCAAACAACAGCCAGCTCCACCTCAACCCGGGCCCAGCTCTCAGCCCCAGCATCGAGTGCCCCGAAGGCAGTCAGATGTTCACTCTGGAGCTGGTACCAAGACCACTCCGTCCCTTGGTGTATGGCCGGGAGGAAAATCCTTGTTTTTTGCAATTAAAGAGAGATTTCCTCAATCCCTGGGTCATCCAGCCAGTGTGTGCCGTTCTCACAAAATCAAGAGATTAAGAAGGGTTTATTCAGCCCTTACTTCATCGTACCCAAGAAAGGCAGTGGGTTTTGGCCAATCTTGGACTTGCGAGTTCTCAACCGGGCTTTGAACAATACACTCACACAGAGACAGAGTCTAACCTGCGTTCAACAGCAAGATTGATTTGTGGCGGTAGACCTGAAGGACGCGTACTTCCATGTCACAGTCTTGCCTCGACACCGACCCTTCCTATGGTTCGCGTTCGACGGCCAGGCGTATCAGTACAAGGTCCTCCCCTTTGGCCTGTCCCTGTTCCCTCGCATCTTCACCACGGTGCAGAGGCAGCCCTTGCCCCGCTATGTGAAGTGGGCATCCGCATACTCAGTTACCTCGATGACTGGCTCATTCTAGCTCACTCTTTAGAGTTACTATGCGCTCACAGGGACTAGGTGCTCAGGCACTTCAGCCGTCTAGGGCTTCAGGTCAACTGGGAAAACAACAAGCTTGCCCCGTTTCAGAGCATCTCTTTTGTCAGCATGGAGTTAGACCAGGGGTGGGCAACTATTTTGGAAAAGGGGCCACATCGGGCTTTAAGTAGTGCAGGGGGGGCCACATTGTATTCCTTTTGAGATCCAATGTTCTGCATTGATTTGGTTTTTATATTTTTTAACCCCAGAAATAGTTGTGTACTCAAGTTTCTGAAGTATATTTGTGACTACGGTTGCAGCAGGATACCGGTTTCATGGTATACCACGGTTTGAAAATTGATGGTTATCATACCAAGTACATTTGCTTATCTATGATATTGAGAAAAAAATGCAACCGGACGGAGAATCTCACATACGCGTGCGCATATCCTTTCCTCCTTGTCTGCCTGTTAGACTCGTCAACTTGCGACACACACACACACACAAAAACACACATGCAGCGGAGAAAATGTCAGAGAGAAGTGAGGCGAGGGGGTCTGACATGAGTGTGTGTGTTTGTGTGAGTTAAAGCAGTGTTTCCCAACTGGTCTATTTGGACTGGGTTGCGGACAGCAGGGAAAGAACAATGCCATGGTTCTCCCATTGAAAATATTTTGGCAGTCGCCCAAGTGATAGACTATATAGGACTGCCGAGGCTTTAATGATAATCTCAGAAACAGCTAAAGCAGACATGAGCAATTTACGGCTCGCGGGCTGGATCAGGCCCTCCACATGGTTTAATGTTGTCTGCAGCTCATTTATCGTAAAAGTGTTTTTTTTCATTGGATATATCAGTTAACTTGCATTGGGACCTAATGCGTCTCCACAAGCATTTAGCATGCTCAGGGTTGCCAGATAAAAGACGCAACACCCAGTTTGAGATTTATACTTGCACAAATTGGAAATATTCCACCCAATGTTTTACTTATTTTGTGCAATCTGGCAACCATGCATGCGAGTGCACTTTTTCTGTCTCTCGCTTTCCCCTTTGAACAAACTTAGCGATATGTAGTGCAAAATTCTGCTCAAGGAAAAATGTTATACGGCTATTCTGTGTTCATTTTTGAGGCTGCTTGTGATGTTTGGTGCTACTAATTTTGCAGGTAAACTTTCTCAGTAATTCAATTTTATATAGAAGTAGATCGGCATCATTGACACACGGAGGGTTAATCATTATATGCGATCAAAAGCAAGCCAGAGATGAATATGTATTTGTATTTTTTATTTGTGCAATTTAGAAATGTTGAAGTCCCTTCGCTCCTGTATGTTTATCTAACGCTTTTAGTAATAATTTATCATAGTCATGCAGCCTATGTTATTCAGTTGTGTGCTGAAAGTCAAACCATCGAGTCCCACATCATGACACTTTTAGCATGTAAACTGGTAAACTTTTATAAAAAAAACAAGTAAACTCGCCCGATTTTATTAAAACAGACCCCTGATGTAGAGAGTGTTACATTGAATAATTAATTAACAGGGAAGTAGAGATGGTAAAATAAATGTATAAGCTCAGCCTTTATTCAGTTTTTTAATGCCTGATTGAAAAGCATCTACCTTTGTAAGCAATACAATACTTTAGGCAATTGCAGACTAGTCCCATTAGTCACAAATAGGGTTGCAATGGTATGAGATATTCACGGTATGATAACCATCTCAGAAAATATCACGGTATAAAATTTTTCCTTGAGCAAAATATTGCACTACTGATCACTACGTTTGTTCAAAGGGGAAAGCCAGATAGAAATAGCGGACTTGCGTGCATGGTTGCCAGATTGCACAAAATAAGTATAGCATTTGTCGGAATATTTTCAATTTGCGCATGTATAAATCTCAAACTGGGGGTGTTTCGTCTCTTATCTGGCAACCCTGAGCATGTTAAACGCTTGTGGAGACGCGTTAGGTCCCAATGCAATTTAACTGTAATATCCAATGAAAATAAAAAAATTAAATAAACTGTTTTGCGATAAATGAGCCATGGGCCACATTAAACCAAGTGGAGGGCCTTATCTGGCCCACGGGCCGTATATTGCCATGTCTGAGTTAGACTCAGTCTCAATGACAGCACACCTCACAAGCAAGTGCATGCAGTCAGTGCTCAGGTGCCTCGCTCTCTTCGAGCCCAGCAAGACGGTTCCTCTAATACAATTCCAGAGGCTCCTGGGGCATATGGCATCCTCAGCCGTGGTCGCGGCGCTCAGGTTGATGCATATGAGACCGCTTCACACTGGCTTCAGACTCGAGTCTCAAGATGGGCATACCATGTGTTAATCACCCCCTCTTGCCATCAGACTTTCAACCCTTGGACAGACCTCTATTTTCTGCGGACCGGAGTCCCCCTACAGCAGGTGTCCAGACATGTCGTGGTCACCACAGACACCTCTCAACTGGGTTGGGGTGCCGTGTGCAATGGGCACGCTGCCGCTGGATCCTGGACAGGGCCACGGCTGCGTTGGCACATAAACTGCCTAGAGATGCTGGCTGTATTCCTTGCCCTGCAGAGGTTTCTCCCACTGATTCGGGGCAAGCACATCTTGATCCAAAGGTAGCATACATAAATCGCCAAGGCGACTTGCACTCTTGTCATGTCACAACTCACCCGCCATCTCCTACTTTGGAGTCAGCAGCGACTCAGTACGCTGCGCGCCACTCATATCCTTGGCAACCGCAACACAATGGCGGATGCGCTATCGTGACAGGTTACACCCAGTGGAGAGTGGAGGCTCCACCCCCAGGTGGTCCAGCTGATTTGGGGCTGATTCAGCATGGCACAGGTAGATCTCTTTGCCTCCCAGGACAACACTCACTGCCCGCTCTGGTACTCCCTGACAGAAGCCCCTCTCGGGACAGACGCGTTGGCACACAGCTGGCCCCGGGGGCTGAGCTAGTACACATTTCCCCAGTGAGCCTTCTTGCAAGTCAAGTCAAGTGATTTTTATTGTCTTTCAACCATATACAGTTAGTACAGTACACAGCAAATTTAAACAATGTTCATCCAGGTCCATTGTGCTACATAAAAACAACATAAGACAAACACAGAACCACATGAGACTACACAGACTAAATAACATTTCACACGCAAACGTGTTCAAAAAAGTACAGAACAGTACAATATTGAAACTAAAAGGAACAGGACAATAGGCACAGTAAGAGACAGTGCAGTGCCGACCAGTACACATTTGTCATCTGAGTAGTGCAAAAAGATGACACTTCCTAAAAATGCCAAATGTAAACATAACATAGCACTGGTGCTGTGCAAAATCAGGGAGGACAAGGAACAAGTCAACTTACTGGCTCCTTATTGGCCCACTCGGACTTGGTTCTCGGATCTCATGCTCCTCACGACAGCACCTCCCTGGCAAATTCCCCTGAGGAAGGACCTTCTTTCTCAGGGACAGGGACATTCTCGCACACGCATCCAGACCTCTGGAACCTCCACTTCTGGCCCCTGGATGGGACGTGGAAGATCTGAGTGACCTACCACATGCAGTCGTAGACACGATCAACCAAGCCAGAGCTCACTCCACCAAGCAACTTCACGCCCTGAAGTGGCGCTTGTTTGCGAATTGGTGTTCTTCCCGAGCCGAAGACCCGCAGAGATGCGCAGTTTGGTCAGTGCTCTCATTCAATTCTGTCCCCCTCCACCTTGAAGGTGAATGTAGCCGCCATCGTGGCCCACCACGACGCAGTGGACAGCAAGTCATTGGGTAAGCATGACTTGATTATCAGGTTCCTTAGAGGCGCCCGGAGACTGAATCCTCCCCGGCCAAGCCTGTTCCCCTCCTGGGATCTCTCAGTGGTCCTTTCGGGCCTTCAGAGACCCCCCTTTGAGCCGCTTGACGACTCGGTTGAGCTGAAGGCCCTTTCCTTGAAGACGGCCCTCCAGATAGCGCTAGCTTCCATCAAGAGGGTTGGGGACCTGCAAGCATTCTCTGTCAGCGACACCTGCCTGGAGTTCGGTCTGGCAAATATTAAAGGATGTCTTACACATCTGGGATGGCATCAAAGTGAATATTGAGAGAAATTTCATTTTTGGGTGAACTTTTCCTTTAAATCATTATGAACTAATTTTAAATGAATGAGGGAATTTTTCATTGTATGAAGGTAAACAAGTTATGATATTGTTCAGTCCTGCAGAAATACGGAGGATCAAGACAGGCAGCCCTGTGTACTGGAAACTGGAATTACAAAAGCAGATGTGCTCAAGTACTACATTGTAACAAGAATCTCATACTGTCAAGCCAGTACATTTGAAGCATTTGATGAGGTTTTTTAAAGCTCATTTAACTTTGTTCAAGAGTATGACATGTTTACATTCACCTTTATCTAGATAACAATTTACAAAATCAATGGTAAAACCCTTGCAAATCCAGCCAATCATCACGAGTGTAAGAGTAAAAGGAATAGTTCCCCCAAAAATTAAAATTCTCTCATCATTTACTCTTTTTTATTTTTGAAGAATATCAATGCTCTGTAGGTCCATTTAATGCTAGTCAACAGGATCTAAAACTTTGAAGCTCCAAGAAGCGCATAAAGGCAGTAAACATTTACATTTTGGTGGCTGGACGGCCTCTCTTAGGAGCTGCAGCAGGAACAATTGGCCGATCTAGCATCCATTCAGGATGGCCCCCAAGTCAATCAGGAACATTTTGACTCCAGAACTCCAAGTGGGCCATTGTATGGGGCCACAAAGAATGTCGGTGAGCATCATGGCGAATTAATACAAACTCAGCCGTAGAGAGGTCCCTGGATATCTAAGCAGCCATAAGTCCATGTTGAGAGGTAGGAAAAGGTTTTAAAGTATTGACTCTGTCCAAGAGGGCAGAGCATTCAGAAGATGTGAATGGAGCTGTTCGAAGGCCCAGCAGGACCCAAGGTAGACATTCAACCCATCTGTCATCTTTCAGACTGGGCCTAAGTGCAGCTTTAAGTGAGCGATGAAAACATTTGCAAAGGTCATTGGCCTGCGGGTGGAATGCTGTGGTATGTTGAAGCTGCGCTCCAAGGGTTCGAGCCACCTCTGCCCAAAACTCAGATTTAAACTGAGGGCCGCGGTCTGAAGATATTTCAGATGTTGTGCCGAAACTAGCAAACCTGATGTCAATAAAGACCCGTGCTACATCCGTTGTTCTCGTTTAGGCCAATGGTACTGCCTCCGGCCACCTAGTGGTTCTCTCCACAATAGTCAGTGGAGTGGTGGTGGTGTAGTGGTCTAAGCACATAACTGGTAATCTGGTAATCAGAAAGACACTGGTTCGAGCCCCACAGCCACCACAATTGTGTCCTTGAGCAAGGCACTTAACTCCAGGTTGCTCCAGGGGGATTGTCCCTGTAATAATTGCACTGTAAGTCGCTTTGGATAAAAGCGTCTGCCAAATGCATAAATGTAAAAATGTAAATGTAAATGTAGTCAGTTGGTGGGTAAACCACAGGAGAGCGGCAGAGGCACTTTTTCCCAAAAGTGTTTATTTGTTGTATATTCAATTTGTGTTTATTGTGAGGTGTTCACAGAAGTAGAATATAATAGAATATGAAACATTCTCAATAGGCTTTGTTATGGATAACAAATGTAACTTATTGTTTGCAGTAGTCTTTCAATTAATGTTTGCTGGGGGAAAAAAAACATAGGCCTAAGGAGGAAATTACACAAGATTTGTATTAGGGATAGATTAAATAATAGAAAAATTCAGTAACAATACAGTAAGTCATTATGGATGTTTTCACATTTGAGTCTTCTTTAAATCTGTGCATGCTTGTAATTTATAACTGTAACTATAAACCTTCACTTCCTGTCAGCAGCAGTATTCGCATTCATGAATGCGCTGAGTTCATGTACCAGTCACCAAAGTTTTGTTTACCGTTGTTTGAGTGGTTGTGTGGGTTTGTCATATTAAGGGCATCCACATGCATCCAGGATAAGCACACAAACGCACCATTGTAAGTAAACAAACATACAAATACAGATTGAAAACCAACCACGCTTCTGTACAGCGTTCATCCTACTCAGTTGCGCTGATGTTCCGGTTGGGTCACACGTGCATCAGTTCTCACTTGAACATGCAAAGGCAATTACGTCACATGCGCATATCTCATGTGATGACCACTTTAACATTTTATATCAACTGAACTGCCTATGACAAAAAAATTATTTACCACAATGTTCATTTAATTTAATGTTTGAGGGGTTAATGAATTTCATGCTTGGAGATTTCTTGTGATCTTGTGAACTTCATCTTGTGAACTTATTTCCATACAGATCTGAAATAGTCTGTGAAAAGGGGTAGGGTTAATGAGTTAGAAGTCTCAAGACCTAAGATGAAAAGTGTTTACTGTAGCTTGGCTCATCTCCTCTCTCTCAGTCAACAACGTCTTTGTGCCTCTGCAAAATATGTGTGTTCTATGGATTGTTGCAAGCTGGAAATGTGAGATGTATTCATTTTCTTATACTCCACCAAGTCTTTCTCTCTTTGTCTATCTATCCATAATTTGTTCTGCATTCTTTCACCCACTAACCTCTCCGCCTGTAATTATTTGGTAAAATAAACAGTAACCCAAGTAGCTACATCACTCAACAACAAAACAAATGGCAAAGACATTCCCTTAACAATCCAAAACAATACGGTGTACTGAGTTCCTAAGAGCTTAGTACTTATTTCTTTATGGAGAGAATTAGCTTCTGTAAATTCATATTTTGCACAATAATGTGAAAGATTCACATGAAGCATGTTCTTAGAAATGGTGTACCAGTATGGTCTCTGCATGTGTGTGAGTGAGTGAGAGCAAGAATTAATTTAAAGAGATATTGACACATTAAATTGAAGCAGCATTATAGCTGTTTCGGTAAAGTCGCCCTACTGACCCTGATATGACCTGTAATCTCACTGTACTCCTCAACAAACAGTCGAAAGCCCACAGAAAAATGACCAGCTGTTATATAATGCTGCAAACTCCAAGCCACAGCTATCCCTTTCATGGCTTTCACAGAGAATGCCTCAATCTACGTCACTGCTCAATTCTGTCCACTCACCTTGCCTCGGTTGTCATCACTCCTAAACCAATGTGATGTTGGCTAGTACAATATTTCAATCCTATATCATTTCAAGAACCAGCGTACTTTCTTGGCCAAACATTCCCTCTGTTTTCTTAACATTTCCCCTGAATGAAAAAAATTTAGCAATTTGACTGAATTCTCCAGGCCAATCTTGGAAGATTGTGCTCACCATCAAATTACCAGTCACCAAAGTTTTATTTACCATTGTTTGAGTGGTTGTGGGGGTTTGTCATATTAAGGGCTCCATATTGCATCAGAGACTGTCTCTCTTTGGAATTGAGGTAAGGCCCATGTTGTTGTTCTAGTTGTGGTTAAATGCACTTTGCCAGTAGCCAAAAGCACATGCTAGTTTTTATATATTAAAAAATAAAACCCATATTGATTAACTTGAATGCATCGTATTGCGCTATGGCTAAACTGTAATTATAACATCTACCTCTCTCTCTCTTTCTCTTTCTCTTTCTTGCTGCCATTGTCTTTTCTTTCTTCTCTCACACTTTCCAGACATATTCTCAGTGTATGACATCATAAAAGCCTGCAGATGTGAGTGCCTAGGCAAAGATTTGACGGTCTACGTGAATCAAAGATATGGTAAAATTCAATGGTTTGTGGTGGACCACTGAAACGAAGAGACAATGTCCCATCACTGCATATGGTGGCGTTTTTGCATGCAAGTGGCAAAAACACGACACTCAGTAAAGGAGAAACAACAACCAAAGGATGGGGACCCTCAGCTCCTGGAATAAAGAAAAAAACAACAGTTAGCCAAGAGATACACAATTAACCACACAGGTTATAGTAAAACCAAGCTTCAGATGGTTATAAAAGATTATCAGAAGAGAAAGTAGGGTATCACAAAATTTGCATCCCACAACAGAAAAGGAAATACAAAATAATACCAAATGATATAGACTAAATCAGTACATTAAACAAAGAGAAACAAATGGTACATTCATTTTCCTCAAAATAATACATGTATATGCAATATACAGATACAATATACAGATACTTGGGAACAACGCCTCAAGAACAAAAGACAAACACTATACAAACAAACTAATAACAACCATGCCACCGATGGCCATACAGCCTTTGAGCCAGGTAATGTGTACTGGTAAGAGCACGTTCAACAATGAGTGAGAGCGTTAAAGCAAAGCGTCACTTTCCCACCTTAACACCGGCACTGACATGAAAAGAAGGAGAAAAAAACAAAGAACAGAAAGAAAACAACCATAAACCACAGCAGCAACAAAACAGCAGTGCTGTCATAACTGTCTTCTGATGAGAAGCACACACTCTGCCAACCAAACAGAGAGTAAACGCCCTGTGACAAGCAAATCAACCAACTAAAAACAAGACAGTAAATTGTTAAACCTAAAACCCACCCCTCAACGATGCTAAAATAATATACATACCAGGGAATGGTTGCTGCAACCCATAGGACATACGGTTGCTCAAAGCATAGATCGCTGCAGCCTAATCGCAAATACAGTATGTGAGTGGTACGAAATAAGCTGCAATGTAATGGAAGCACGAGTTACCGGGCACAGTCTCCAATCAAGAGCATTTAAACGGTCGGAATCAACATACCTAGGGGTAATAGACAGCCTTCACACAGCAGCAAGACCAAACAGATCTGTCACTAACCTGGCTACAATGAATGAATCACATTTTAGCAGTGCATATATATACATGGCAAAATTAGTCAAACCTCTAGATACATACCTTAGACGGAAGTGTGCGATAGCAAAGGGGCGGTACTGACAATGACGCATACCCAAGTGGCATGTACCAGCCTTTAAATAGGCAGGGACTAACTGCTGATAGGCTGTAACTAGTGTCAACAATGTAATGACACAAATAAGCCACAAATACAAGGAAGGGGTTTAACCTACCCTGCCACAAAAAGAAAAATTAAGCATATGAATGACTATACATATGCAGACACATACAGCACATACAGACAGTAAATTAATTAAATCACATTTTTTGTATTTTAATAATAACACTAAGACAGAACATGTGTTTGTGAAAGCAGTTGTGTCAGTCAGAGAGTGCACGGGGAGTTGTACTCGTATTACCAGTACTACAGAAACACTGGTATCCTGAATTATTTCTTTTTTCTTCTTTTTTTTCAGCATAGACTTGGTACTGAAGTACCAGTACTTTTGATATTCCTAATGTTAGGGCTGTCTAGCTATTTGAGAGATTTGACTTCCTCCATAGCACTCCACTCTGTGCTATTTTATCCCTCACATGAACAATTGTGCAACACTGATGTACGTTTCAGATGAGAAGCCTATTTAGGACTTATGAAGAGCTAAACATGAGATTAATATAATTGGCTTTTGCATACAAGACCACACTGAAGGTCGCAAGCACGCAGGTGCACATTTATTAATCCAGGTAACCCAACGATAATTGTAAATATATTTTGACTATGACATGACCGATAGTGTTGATGTCTAGTGAGTGAGTAGTTTATTCTGTAATTAGTTCATCCATTTCTACCAATTTGACCTGTTAATTTGTGGACTGTTTGTGAACATGATAGACTGACATTATCCTGTTTGCATCATAGTGCTAAAGAGGCACTGCCTCACATTGCCCTTCATATTTGATTTAGGACTTCTGTAAGTACACAATAAGCTTAGGGGAGGCAAAAGAGAAACTTTAGAGAATTGCTTTCATGTGTGCAGAGGTACATCCTTATAAATGAGGCATGTTAGTGTGACACAGACCCTCTCCACCCACGCACACACACTATTTGGAAAAGATCACATACTGAGGCTTTCACAACATGGAGCAATGGCCAAAAAGAGAGAAATTGATACTGCCGCTGTGAAGAGAAATTATTATGCATTCTCCATGGCTACACAAATAAACATCAGAGGGTGAGTTTGGTCCATGTTCTTTAATATCTGTTCTGAGATACTTAGGTAAATTACAATTAAATGGTACAACACGTTTAAATTATCAGACGTCTCCTTTTCCCAGTAGCCAAATTCAGTTTTGACCACATTCTTTTGAGGAATTGGCTGAGTCCACTCTTTCCAGTTCAAATGCCATGGAAAATCTTTTCAACACTGAGAGAGGAATGATTCGCTGAGAATGAGCAGGCGGAGATACGCAGAAGTTATTATCAGGGAGAATAAAATTACCTGTACAAAAGAAAAATAAATATCAAGAGGTTGTCCTTTTGCTGCTCTATTCATCTTTGATGTGGTATGTTCGAGGCATGCATTTGGTTTGCTAGTTAAACAGACCTCCACCAATGGAAGAAGGATTTCCGTGGGCTTGTAATCAAATCAAATGAAATCACTTTATTGTCACACTACCATGTACACAAGTGCAACAGTAGGTGAAAGTCTTGTGTGCAGTTCCGAGCAAAATAGCAGTCATGACAGTGACGAAACATAATTACAATAAACAACATATTTACAAAACACAATTTACATATCAAATGTACACATACTTACACAACACAATAATTATATACAATTTACAGTAAACAATGCACACAATATAGAATATACATACAATAAAAAAAATTAAATAAAGAGTATCTAAAAAATATACAGTTGTTGTATTGAGGAGAATATAAAGTGATGCAAAGAGTGCGACTAAGGGCAGGACCCCTGTGCTGTGGTGTCTGCTGCAATAGTTCCTTTATTCAATCATTGTTTATATATATATTTGTTTAGTTCACTTATATGCCACACTGTCATCTACTGTATACAGTGTAGAAAAGAATCAACTCATATGTAACAGAAATTATCAACTTTACCTCCATATAAGAATTTCATTGAGTCATATTCAAAAGAGTATGATATACTATAGTTCATGACATTACTACCTTCGCCATGGTCAAAATACATAACATCTGAAATGTCCATGTTTCTCTTACGAGAGGTTCTCTCGTATTGCGTAAGCTAGCTTACGCTACGGGAAAGATTCATCTTTTCTGAGATACTGAAACCAAAAAATTATCCTTAATTTTGTATCCATTGTCAACGCAGTGCAGCAACTGCATACCTTGAGCACGCTAGCTAGCGAGCTCATAGGTTGCTCTGCGGCAACTGCTGCAGCCTATAGACGAACTTGAGTAAACTTGCGTCCAATGACAGACGCCCGTGCCGTCACTGCATCGAAGCCCGCCAAAATGGGCGTGGCTAGAGTGCATATAAGCGTAAGTTCGTAGGCTGGAACCCTGATTTTCATCTATTCAGCGAAGCTCTTCGCATCTCTGAACTGCAGAAGCCGCGTCGCCGTTCGAGGGGCATCTAGCAAGCTTGGACAGCGCTCGAAGAAGCCGGCCGTCTTTGCCACCTTCAGCCATCCTGCGAGCTACGCCATCCGGCGACGTATCCTTTTTAGAGCAAGCAAGTTCCCAAAGGCTGCCGGAACCGGTGTTAGAAGCGACTACCTCGCCGGAGCCTCTCCCTCGAGCCTCGCTTTCACCCTCCCCGCCCTCCCGGGATGCGCAGTTGCCACCGAGCGGCCGCACTGTTGCCATCTCGGATGACGAGGCAGAGGATAAGGGCTGCTGTTCCATCATGGCTTCGGACAGCGAGGAGTGGTCAGGCTCCCAAGCGTCCTCCTCGGCCCAGGAATCCAGCAGGACCCGCGCCGGAGTCAAGGAAGAACTAACGCGCCTCCTCACACAGGCCGCCCACGTGACCAGCCTCCTGCACGAGCCTCTTCACAGCGCCCAGCTCAGCAAAGCCATACTTCTCAGCGTCGACAGGGCGGCTGCCCTAGAACGCGCTCAGACAGCCGCCGCAGACCGCCGCCCCCCTGCGGGCCTCGGCCTAAGATTGCGCTGAAACCTGAGCAACCGAAGTCCTCCTGGAAATGACGGCTCAGTCCCGCTGCGGCCGGACCACCGTCAAAGCTTCGCCCCCTGTCAGTCCCCTTCTCTCAGGCTACTGCAGTGGTGGATTCAGCAGCCAACAAGCCGGTGATACTGCCCGCTTGCCTGCACTCAAATGCCGTTTTCACGGCGAACAAAAGAAATTTTGTGAAAAGAAAACCTGCCTTCTGTGTAGAAAATGTGCCCACAATCCAGTGTTCACCCCTACACACAAGCATTACACTTCCCGTGTCCCTATCAGAGCCCACTCACATAAAGCAGGCACAGCCAGCTCGAGTGTTAGAGTCAATAAACGCGCCCACCGAATCCGTGCGCGCGCCCCTTCTCTGCCCGCTCTGTCACACGGCCAGCAAACACCTCTCTGTATGTAAGTCCCATGCCCGTGACTATGCTTGCGCATCACTTCACAGATGTGACTCTTTCCCCATTCACCTCAATCGGGAAGTCACTCACAGAACAGCCTGTCCCTGCTGTCTGCGAGCAGTCATGCATAAGCACATTAAGCGCGCTCACACATTCTGTTCAGCTCGCTGTGTGCGGCAATCAGGGCGACTTGGCCATTCACCCTCTAGCGTTATGCTTCAAAGCGCGGAAAGCTATCCCAGGGATTTCCAAATGGATGTTAAGCACAATAAAACAGGGCTATTTGTTACAGTTCGATCGCCGCCCTCCCCGCTTCAGAGCGCGGCTCGAAACTACTGTGAACAAGGAAGCAGCCTGCATGCTTCGTTCAGAAATAGCAAACCTTCTGTGCAAAAGGGCCATAGAGAGAGTGCCACCTTCCCTGAGCGAGTCGGGGTTTTACAGCCGTTATTTTCTTGTCCCCAAGAAAGACGGCGGCCTCAGACCAATATTAGATCTCAGGGTTTTGAACAAGGTGCTCGCAAAAAGACTTACAATCAGGAAACTCCTCGCGCATGTGCGCCAGGGGGACTGGTTTATTTCTCTCGATCTGAAAGATGCCTACTTTCAGATTCAGATAAATCCCCGTCACAGGCCATTCTTGAGATTCGCCTTCGACGGCCAGGTTTATCAATACACCGTCCTTCCGTTCGGCCTGTCTTTAGCACCCCGTACTTTCACGAAGTGCATGGATGCGGCGCTCGCACCCCTGCGGAGTCAGGGCTTGCGAATTCTGAACTATTTGGACGATTGGCTGATTTTGGCACAGTCACATACGGAGCTTCTGTCTCACAGGACAGTTCTCCTCAGTCATCTGAACAGTTTGGGCCTTGCAGTCAATTGGACCAAGAGCTCACTACAGCCCAGTCAGGCAATTTCCTTCCTTGGAATAGAACTAGACTCCATGGCGATGACGGCTCGCTTATCTACACAGCGCGCACGCCGTGTTCAGCGACTAGCCGCGTCCTTTCAGATGAACAGCCTCACGCCTCTGAAAAAATTTCAGAGAATGCTAGGTTTCATGGCTTCAGCCGCAGCAGTACTTCAGCTGGGCTTACTGTGCATGCGCCCGCTTCAGCATTGGCTAAACACCCGCGCATCTTGCCGGGCTTGGGCCACGGGCCGCCAGCCGATCAGAGTGACTCAGACCTGTATCTCAGCTCTGCAGCCCTGGGCAGTGGCCGAATGGTATCAAAAGCTCCTTCACATAAATTGTCTGGAAATGACAGCGGTCGAGTACGCGCTCGTGCGCTTCCTCCCGGTCATTCAGGGTCACCACGTCCTGGTCCGTTCGGACAACAGATCTTTGGTATCCTATCTAAACCGTCAGGGCGGTGTCAGATCCAGGAACCTCTTCCATCTGACAAAACGCATACTGAGTTGGTCCCAGTGCCACCTGCGCTCGCTGAGGGCGACGCACGTGCCAGGCCACCTGAACGGCGGCCCAGACAGACTGTCCAGAGACAAGATTTCCCCAAGGGAATGGTCCCTGCACGCTCAAACAGTCCAGAAGTTATGGAGTATATTCGGCAGAGCAGAGATAGACCTCTTTGCGTCAGAAGAGAATTCTCACTGCCCAGTATTTTTCTCAAAAAGCGAGGACGCGCTGGCCCAGGACTGGCCCAACCGCCCGCTTTACGCCTTCCCTCCCGTCTCGCTATTGCCACATGTAATGCAGAGGATCAGGGAAACGTGTCACTCGGTGCTCCTCATAGCCCCGCGCTGGGAGAATCAGACATGGTTCCCGGAGCTTACGCGGCTGTCACTGACAGCCCCGTGGCCCATTCCAGTGAGAGCAGGTCTCCTCTCTCAAGCTCGTGGCACGATCTGGCATCCCCACCCAGAGCGCTGGGCGCTGCACACGTGGGTGATCAACGACTACCCGTTGCTTTGCCAGAAGGAGTAATAAACACTATCATACACGCTAGAGCCCTTTCCACGAGAAGACTCTATGCGTCCAAATGGTCTGTGTTTTCAAAATGGTGCACCGACAGAGACCTGGACCCACGGACATGTGGGGTGTCGTCGCTGCTCGTGTTTTTACAAGAGCTGCTGGATAAGGGCAGATCCCCATCCACGCTCAAAGTGTACGTGGCAGCCATCGCGGCGTTCGCTGAACCCCTGCACGGCCAGTCACTGGGAAAAAACGAGCTGGTCATCCGCTTCCTCAGGGGAGCTAGAAGGATGAACCCCCCGCGCCCCCCATCGGTTCCTATCTGGGATCTTTCCATAGTTCTCGAAGCTATGAAAGCCCCCTTTCGAACCGCTTCAATCCGTGGATTTGAAATACCTTTCACTCAAAACCGTTTTCTGACTGCCCTGTCATCAGTTAAACGTGTGGGAGACCTTCACGCGCTGTCTGTCAGCGCTGCGTGTCTTGAGTTTGGACCAAGTGACTCCAAGGTCATTTTAAAGCCTAGACACGGCTATGTCCCCAAGGTGATCGGTACTCCTTTCAGAGCACAAATCATTTCCCTATCGGCGCTGCCAGCATCCGATAGCGAACGCGACGCCAATCTCCTTTGACCAGTCAGAGCACTGAGATTGTATACTGCGCGCTCCGCCTCTTTCAGACGCTCTGAGCAGCTTTTCGTTTCATTCGGAGGGCGCACCAAGGGTTTCGCCGCCTCGAAACAGACACTGTCTAGATGGATAGTGGACGCTATTGCTGCCGCGTACGCGTCAAAAGACCTACCATGCCCGTTAGGCATTAGGGCTCACTCCACTAGAGGCATGGCCTCCTCGTGGGCATGGTCCAGAAGGATTTCCATTCACGACATATGTGTGGCAGCGGGCTGGGCTTCCCCCTCCACCTTTGTCAGATTTTACAATCTGGAAGTGCCCGCCCTGCAGGTGAAACTACTAGCGGTTTAATACGCTACAGCTCCCCTGGTGAGCTGCACTGATGGGACACATTCCACACAGACCGGCACCGCCGCTCTGTCTTTTCCTTCCCACTATGTGCTTATGTATTACACACACACTGGCCCGCACTCTTGCCGGCCAAATATTATTCCCCCACTCACAAGGGCTCCCCCGGGTCCCCCCACCCCCGGGGCTCATGCAGTGGATGCTTGGCGCACACGGCGTTGACAATGGGTTCCCTAGCTAGCTTACGCAATACGAGAGAACCTCTCGTAAGAGAACAAATCGGTTACCTTACGTAACCTCAGTTCTCTCTAGAAGAGGGAACGAGTATTGCGTAGCCGGCCGTGTTCGCGCCACGAGCGATTTTCGCTTCATTCAATGAAAACCAGGGTTCCAGCCTACGAACTTACGCTTATATGCACTCTAGCCACGCCCATTTTGGCGGGCTTTGATGCAGTGACGGCGCGGGCGCCTGTCATTGGACGCAAGTTCACTCAAGTTCGTTTATAGGCTGCAGCAGTTGCCGCAGAGCAACCTATGAGCTCGCTAGCTAGCCCGCTCAAGGTATGCAGTTGCTGCACTGCGTTGACAATGGATACAAAATTAAGGATAATTTTTTGGCTTCAATATCTCAGAAAAGATGAATCTTTCCCGTAGCGTAAGCTAGCTTATGCAATACTCGTTCCCTCTTCTAGAGAGAACCGAGGTTACGTAAGGTAACCGATTCGTTTTTGTTTCATAGATGAGTTAGACGTACATTTTCAATGACATATATATCACTGAACTAGAAATTTCCCAGTTTTTTTTTTTTCATTTCTGAAATTTTGTCACCTTACGCTAGCATGCTGGCTCTGGTGCCCTGGGCAGCTGCCCTGGTGGTTTGTGGTAGAGTGCCATGGCAGTGAAACCGCAGCTCCTGCTCCTGCTCCCACATAGTTACTGGTTAGACTAAAACATTACAGCCCAGTTATTTAATTACTGCCTGCCTCCACCAGACAGCCTGCATGAGATCAGCACTGAAAACATGCAATCATGAATCCCTCTGCACAAAGTGTTTATGAGTGTGCGATGCCATGAAATGCAGCGTGTGGTTGTTTGGTAATTTTTTTTTGGGTTGAGGCATGACATGAAAAGGAACAATAGACTTGTCAACAATGATTGGCAACAGATAGCGAAGCCATTAGCTTAAATACATTCCTCTGTATCGAGGTGGTAGCTCAGATATTTTTTAAATCAAGTACATTTTTAGTAGCAAAGCTATATTTTGGATGAAGTAGCAGCATTTCATTGATAAAAGCTGCACCGCTACATCATACTATGTACCCATTGTTTACTGTCGCCACTCGTCAGTTTTGATCATAAATGAATCACACATTTGAGTAGGTTCTTTACAGTGAATTGAAAGCAAACCTGCAAATGCATCATATCGTTTGCCAGTGATGAAGGTCTCTATTAAGTTTGCATGCGTGAAGCTTGCAGGTAAATATATTTTCCATCCAAAAGAGTATCAAAATACTTAGTAGCCTACACGGAAAGGCATAAAAAATGTACCATGGCATTTATTAGAAATGTTAATAAACAGAACATTTTCAAAATGTGGAATAAATGTCTATGGGGAAAGTATACAAAATAAAAGGGGATCTGGCATCCTCATGGTGAATGGGGATTTGTGAAAGATGGGGAGTGAGTGTGTACACACAAGGAAATAGAAGCCACAGCCCTCATGCTCCCCGGGGCGAAAATATATAAAAACACAATGGTAGTACCATGTCGCATGAAGTACTTTGAAGCACCATGTAAATATAATTGTACTGTATGTGAACATGGTAATCATACATTGAAGAAACACGGTAGTACCATGGTGTTCTTTGAATTGCCTTAAAGCACCATGTAAATACAATATAAATATGGTAACCATATATGAAAGTGTCACGATTCCCCGTTGTCTGCTCAGTGTTTCTCCCCTGTCACCTGTCCCGAACTACACTTCCCATAATCCCCTGCCCTCATCACTGCCACTGTCATTGTTCTCAACTGTATGTAATTTAATCATCATCACCCTTCTGTATTTAAACCCTGTTGTTTGTTCATTCATTGTCGGTCGTCAAATAATGTTATGGTTGTCCTCGATGTTTCTCCTGTCCATGTTCTCCGTGGATGTTTCTCGTGTTTATACTTTGTTTTCCCCTCGTGGATGTTTTGTTTGTTCCCTGTATTGTTTAGTTATTTTTAGTTATCCTGTTCACCGTTTGTTCCTTTATTAAAATAACTGCTTTTAGATCCTCACTCCTCGTCTGAATCATAACAGAAAGTATCATGGTATTCTTTGAAATAATTTTAAAAACCATGTAAATACAGAATAGCAAATAAATATATATTCCTTTATTTAATTGTTCTTTTCTTTTTTCTTTTTTTTGACGGCTACCAAAGCAAATGTTATTATATTCATCTTGCTTCTGCAATTTATAAGTGCAAAATATACTTCTCATTTGGTACATTGATGTGAGCAGGGTGAATGAAGACTGGTTTTGCATGCGTGTCGCACAATCCACCGAGAATCTCTTGCACAAGTGATGCGCTCTTCTCTTTTCCTATTACTGTATACTGTAGCACACAGGTGCACATGCATCAACCAGGCTGCCCTCATTATGTGAGCTCTTGTAACAGTATAGAGCAGAGCATATCACATGTGTGATAAAAAATGGGCTTCCCTCGATATCATGGCACATAACAAACCTCATGCGACCCTTTTGAATTCTACATGAGAATTTTCTATTTTAAAGTGCTATGGAGCAATTCAGCCATTTCAAACCTTTCACTGATGAGGGAAAGAGAAAACACCTGCCTTGAACAAGCATAAATTTACAAGAATGTTTTACATCTACTCATCAACACCCTTAATATGTTTAGGCTATTATATTTTCATAAAGCATAAACAGTTTATTTCTTTTAAGAAAGACTAACCACTGAGGAGCCATACATGGTCTTAACTATAGTAAAAAACAAAGGCAAGGCTACTATGTAGAATAAAAGTCTGGACCTATATAGATTATGAAGAAATTTATACATGATATTGTAATATATTTCCTGTTCTAATTATGTTTGGTATTAGAAAACATACTAACATGATTTGGCTTCAGATATTCCCAGAAACATATTGATTCATAAATCATTAAGAGTTTAATAAAAGAAAAAACAATATCTGTTATGGAGTAGGAACCAAAAATATTTACTATAGAAGCACAGTCCCAAATCAGTAAAGTGGTTTACTCATGACTATTATAACTAGGCCTTTAGAAATGTTATCGAAATGAAGTTGTTCAGTTAGTTTTATTTCCAACAGCACCTTGAAGCACAAAAAACCCTAGATGACCAGATTAATAAAAATAAATAATATTCACTTCAAACATTGAATGTATGAGATAATGAAATGTCTCTCTTGGAGCCCCCGAGCTGGATGAGAGTTTCGCCTTTGCATCGGAGAGTGTCTTGCGGACTCCAACGCTGAGGCCTAGACTGAGCTAGCACCTATGGGTGTGCCGGCCCAGTCTGAGGCTTAGTCGAGCTGTCCGCTATGCTTAGTCGGGCCACTGCGAGTGTACCCTCCACCCCCGACAAGATCGAGATGCGGGACCCCGACAAGGTGCGCTTTCTCAATGCCCCCATCTCCCAGATCGTACTATTCGGCAACACCATTGAGGACCTTTCCCAGCAGTTCTCGACGGTGAAGAAACAGACGGAGGCCATTCAACACATCTTGCCCCGCCGTGGCTCAAGATCCCGTGTTCCGTCTGTTCGTCGAGGGTGGTGAAACCCCAGGCAGCTCTGCCTCAGCCCGGGCCAAGCTCTCAGCCCCACCGTAGAGCTACCCGCAGGAAGAGGATGCCCCCCGTCTCACGAACCACCTCCCGGACCCAGAAGGCAACCAAGCAATCCAGAGACAGGCAACCCAGGGAGAGAGACTTCTGCCATGGAACTGGTATCCAGACCTCTACATTCCCCGGTGGAGGGCCGGGTAGAGAATCTTTTGTTTCCTTTCCTTTGCTTGCTGCACCCCAATGGTTACCCACATTGTAACAAAGGAAGCAGTTTCTTCACTCCCTGGGTCACTTAGCCGGTGCCCACAACCGCCGTTATCACTTGCAGTCGGGTCCCATGAACGTGAATCTTCCGCCTTTGCGTGCCCAACTACACCACACTCATACCTCAGGCCAGCAGGTGATGACGAGTCTAGAGGTCGTCTCTACAGAACCTCCTCCTCAGTTGCCTACCCGACCCAGGACAGGTACACGGAGGAGGTAAGTGCTTCGAGCTTCTTCTCAGCACAACCACCTCTGGACGAAGCAATGCTCCCGACATGATGTCACGTCACCTGCTCCCCCCCCGCCACAAGAACCCACCTCCAGGTACATCACACGTGATTGCCCCCTTAGTGCCCAGAGCTTGGAAGCATGGCTTACACGTTCCAACCCATCACGGTGGCTGGCCAGGACCATCCGAGTCGGCTACGCGATTCAGTTTGCCAGGCGCCTGCCTCATATCAGCGGCCTCCGCTTTACTGTACTGCAAAAATGGCTCCACCCTGCATGCGGAGAACACAACCCTTCTGCGCAAGGACGCGATAGAGCCTGTCCCTCCAGCCGAGATGGAGAAGGAATTCTACAGCCCTTACTTCATCATATCCAAGAAAGGCAGTGGGTTGTGGCCAATATTGGACCTGTGAGTTCTGAACTGGGCCTAATACAGACTCCCGTTAAAGATGCTGATGCAGAAACTTATTCTGACATGCGTCCGGCATCAAGATTGGTTCGCGACAGTAGACCTGAAGGATGCGTACTTTCACGTCTCAATATTACCCCGTCATAGACCCTTTCTACGGTTCGCTTTTGACGGCCAGGTGTATTCTCCCCTTCTGTCTGTCCCTGTCACCTTGCGTATTCACGAAGTAGCAGAGGCAGCTCTTGCCCGGTTAAGGGAAGTGGGCATTTGCATGCTCAACTACCTCGACGACTGGCTAATCTTAGCGCACTCTCGACAGTTGCTCTGTGCGCACAGGGATCTGGTGCTCATGCACCTCAGCTGTTTAGGGCTTTGGGTCAACTGGGAAAAGAGCAAGCTCTCCACTGTTCAGAGCATCTCTTTTCTCAAGTTAGACTCTGTGTCAATGAAAGCGTGCCTCACAAGCGAGCATGCGCAGTCGGTGCTGAATTGTCGGTGCTGGAACACCGTCCTGAAAAACTAAACACACAACTCTCCAGTGTATTTGATTTCCGATCTTGAGCCTGCTCTTTTGAATCTACAGCGCAAAACATATGTGCTCCTGGTATAGTTCGATTCTCGAAATAATCATTCTAATGAGCCAGTTCCTTTGAATATACTACACAAAACATACAGTGCTTCCATTTATAGTCCAGTATACAAGTAATCTTATACTGATGTGCAAGTTATGAACCTTCAACTCAAAATTAAATAAGAACTGTTGAAATCTCACAAGCCTGAAGGACAATATTAGGCTACAAAACACAAGTCTAAACTGTCTCTGGAACTGTTGCTGTTTATTTAATGATGACCTGTGTCTCTAATAAATCAAGCATTGCAGTTACTGACTGGTTGTTTTGTTCATATGACAGTGTACAATTAAAGATACATGAGTTTTGTTATAAAAAGTTGAATTTTATAAAATAAATTAATGAATTACTGAAACATGCCATCACTTTTTGTGTTGGTTTAGATTTCTTTATTTAAAATAGAGTAAGGATCTATTATTGGATTGTAATTTTGTCTTTAAAAAGTCTGCACACACACCTTTATCAAAATTACATATCTGATTTGTTATATCTGCTGTGTAGAAATCTGAAATGATCTCATCATTTGGTAACAGACAGCAGAAGGTAGTAAATACAAAAAGTATTGCATTTCTCATTTAAATAATTATTTAAAAAAAGGTACTAAAAGAATGACTGGAATTGTTACTGGAACCGGAATCGTCAAGAGGAATCGGAATCATTAAATTCCTTACGATACCCATCCCTACTTCAGTTAATGTTTGTTGCCTTGGGTAACTATGACAGCCAGCCTCTGAATTCATCTTGAGTTAACAGAAAATATTTTTTTTTCTCTTCTCCCTTTCGTGTCATCTTTTTGCTAGATTAAGATCAAAATCATATGTCTATGTGATTACCTTGACCCAGTGGAGACAAGACCCAGATTCAGTGCTGCCATGTTACTCAAGGCTGTTGACTCTCTACCCTCTTACTTCCAACATTTTTTTTGACACTCTTCAATGAGTCCTTGTTAAACCTAATGTTTAATTTTATTTGTATTTAAACTATTGACATAACCTTTATCCAACCAATCTGTCCCCTGAGATGAAAGATCATTTTTGAAGGAAAGACCTGGCAGTTCTTGGCAATCCGAATCTGGCAAGGCAGAAACATATTACATAAGTAGCCACCATTATTGTTGTGAGGTTATGTAATTGATGTAACCAATGTTTTGACCTGAAGTTACATTTTCAAACAGTTTAACTACCCAATATATTAAGGGCTGTGTTTCAGCACAATTTAATATTCAGTTATAAACTAGCTGTTCTTAGTCTCCACAGATTGTTATTAATTCTGCATTGTAGGTATAATCAAATAACATATCTAATGTGCTGATTTCCTTCACTGAAGAGGTCTGTAGTTACAGTATAAATTAGACCTAAACAGCAACATTAAAACTGTGATTGAATTGTGCAGCACTGTGATTAACAAAACAAAACAAAAAATAATCAAATAGAAAAAATCCAATGTTGAGGATCTGCAAGCACTTAATTTGATAAAAACAAAATGCTGAAAAGTAACTTTTTTGTTTTCATTTGATTTAAGTTTTATCATTTCATTTGATTAGACAAAATTAAAAGTAAAAACAAAGAATTCTGAAAAAATAAAACAGAAAACATGAAATTTGAGAAACATTTGGGAAAAAATAAAACTGATTTCAAAGGGCTCTAATAAAGGGCAAGGCCCAAAAACCACTTTGGGTTTGAGGCACAATTTACTGCTGCATCCACAAATGCAAGTTAAGGCTTTACTATGCAAAGCTGAAGCCAGACATCAACATTGTCCAGAAGTGCCACCAACTTCTTTGTGCTTGGTCTCTTCCGGTCTCGGACATGGAAAGTTGAACAGTGGAATCGTGTTTTGTGGTCCGAGTCCACAAAAACAGCTGCTGTGTTCTCCGGGCAAAAGAGGAAAAGGACCATTTAAGTTGTCATCAGCGTCAGGTCTAAAAGTCAGTGTCTGACCATGGCACTATTAATGCAGAAAGAAATTAACACATTTTGAAGCTACATATGCTGCCATCCAGATGCCATTCTTTACCATGCAAGGACATCCCTGCATTTTAATTTTCAGGACAACACCAAACCAAATATTACAAGTGCATGATTGTGTAAGCAGAGAGTGCGGGTGATAGATTGGCCCACCAGCAGTCCTGAACTGTCTCCAATTGAGAACGTGTGGCACATTATGAAGCGCAAAATATGGCAAAAAAGGCCCTGTAAAATTGCACATCTGAAGACCTGCATAATGAATGAATGGGGGGAAATTTTGCTGGCTAAACTTATGAAACTTTTGTCTTCAGTGTAATAACACCTAAGTGTTATTAATGATGTTACAGTGTGGTAACTTCTCGATTGTCCCAACTTTTCTGGAGCGTATTGCAACCATTCAATTTTAAATATGTATTTAAAACAATAACTATTAAATTCACAAGGTAAAATATCAAATAATATGCTGTAGTGCTTCCAGTATTGCACAGGGTGAATCAAATGTACAAATCACTCCTTTTTGTTTTTATTAGCATTTTACAGACTGTCCCAACTTTTTCAGAATTGGGTAAGTTCCATCGAGTCACCATTGCCTGTAACCAACGCAACAAAAACTCTGAGCTGTTGTGTTGTAAATCACAAAACTAAGCAGGGGAAAGTGAGTTATTCTTTTAAAATCACCCCACAATTGAAAAATTACAGCAGGAAATAAGATTCAGCCATTTCTATACACTCTCACACACATGCAGTCATGTTCAAAAATAGCTTAACACTAAACAACCAAACTTGAGTTAAACGCTAAGACCCTTTCAAACCTAAAATGCACAGATGCCACAAGGAAAACACGTTTTCTGGTGAGTTCGTTTGTGTGTGTGTGTGTGCATGCGTGCGTGTGTGGGCAGGTTTAAGTGGTTTATGAGAAATTTAGTTACAAACTGGTAATTACAAGGGTATTATGCTATAAATGTGGTTTATGAGGACAATTCTAGTGTCCACCGCTGTTCAAATGCACTTTGGAACGCATCATTTATATGTATAAATGTTTTCCTTCTGAAAGGACTAAATATTGAATGAAACAAATGACAATAAAATGCAAAGAATTCTATTCAGTAATCAAAATACTTTTTGAATGTAACTGTATTCTAATTACCAATGATTTAAATTGAAACTTTAGTGAAATACAGTTACTTTTATTTTGTATTTTAAATATATAATCAAATTACATGTATTCTGTTACTCCCCAACCCTGTATATATACACTCACCTAAAGGATTATTAGGAACACCATGCTAATACTGTGTTTGACCCCCTTTCGCCTTCAGAACTGCCTTAATTCTACGTGGCATTGATTCAACAAGGTGCTGAAAGCATTCTTTAGAAATGTTGGCCCATATTGATAGGATAGCATCTTGCAGTTGATGGAGATTTGTGGGATGCACATCCAGGGCACGAAGCTCCCGTTCCACCACATCCCAAAGATGCTCTATTGGGTTGAGATCTGGTGACTGTGGGGGCCATTTTAGTACAGTGAACTCATTGTCATGTTCAAGAAACCAATTTGAAATGATTCAAGCTTTGTGACATGGTGCATTATCCTGCTGGAAGTAGCCATCAGAGGATGGGTACATGGTGGCCATAAAGGGATGGACATGGTCAGAAACAATGCTCAGGTAGGCCGTGGCATTTAAACGATGCCCAATTGGCACTAAGGGGCCTAAAGTGTGCCAAGAAAACATCCCCCACACCATTACACCACCACCACCAGCCTGCACAGTGGTAACAAGGCATGATGGATCCATGTTCTCGTTCTGTTTACGCCAAATTCTGACTCTACCATCTGAATGTCTCAACAGAAATCGAGACTCATCAGACCAGGCAACATTTTTCCAGTCTTCAACTGTCCAATTTTGGTGAGCTCTTGCAAATTGTAGCCTCTTTTTCCTATTTTTAGTGGAGATGAGTGGTACCCGGTGGGGTCTTCTGCTGTTGTAGCCCATCCGCCTCGAGGTTGTGCGTGTTGTGGCTTCACAAATGCTTTGCTGCATACCTCGGTTGTAGCAGTGGTTATTTCAGGCAAAGTTGCTCTTCTATCAGCTTGAATCAGTCGGCCCATTCTCCTCTGACCTCTAGCATCAACAAGGCATTTTTAGCCCACAGGACTGCCGCATACTGGATGTTTTTCCCTTTTCACACCATTCTTTGTAAACCCTAGAAATGGTTGTGCATGAAAATCCCAGTAACTGAGCAGATTGTGAAATACTCAGACTGGCCCGTCTGACACCAACAACCATGCCACGCTCAAAATTGCTTAAATCACCTTTCTTTCCCATTCTGACATTCAGTTTGGAGTTCAGGAGATTGTCTTGACCAGGACCACACCCCTAAATGCATTGAAGCAACTGCCATGTGATTGGTTGATTAGATAATTGCATTAATGAGAAATTGAACAGGTGTTCCTAATAATCCTTTAGGTGAGTGTATATACAGTATATATATATATATATATATATATCATATATATATATATATATATATATATATATATATATATATATATATATATATATATATATATTTAAGTAACATCACACGAGCAAGAGTGCGATATGACCCTACATCAGCACTGCTGTGATTCGGCCGTAGATAATTACAGCAGTGCTGATGTAGGGCCATATCGCACTCTTACTCATGTGATATTACTTATATATCATGTTTTCAGTTGGAAAACATTTATACATATAAATGATGCGATCCAAAGTGCATTTGAACAGTGGTGAAACACTTTCTTATGATATGTTACATTCATACTGGCTTGAAGTTTGAAATAAGTTTGGAGCAGAAGAAATAGAAATACCACGAGGCCGCAGGTTGAGTGCCGAAGGTAATTACAGAAGTGCTGATGTAGGGCCATATAGCACGATTGTGAGTGTGATATTGCTTATATACAACAGTTCAATGAACAAGTAAATAAAAAAAAAATAGGAAAAGCCGAGTACGGTCATAAAAACGCATTTGTGCATGGAACTACTTTCTTCCGCGATAGATCAGAATCTACCGTTGCTGGTTCAAAACAGATGATGTGTCCAATCATCCATTAGTAAATCAAAAATGTCACTTCAGAAATAGTATCACGGCTTGTGCTGTTTCTAACAAGTTATTGGATAAACAAGGATGGATGGGTGTGTGTGCGTGTGTGTGGTGTGTGTGTGTGTGTGTGTGTGTGTGTGTGAGAGAGAGAGAGAGAGACAGAGCATGTGTGATCACCTGTTGCCACTCCCAAGCAGAAATGCTATCAGCTTTCTGAAGGTCAGCTTTCTCAGTTGAAAAATAGTGTCCATGAGGGGGTATTTCTCCCTATTTCGCGGTAGCTGCAAAAGAGTCATTCACTATAGAAAGAGCGATGTCCTCCGCCATTTTAAACAGTGTGTATCCAATGTGGAAACTAGATAAGCGGTAAGCACCTTTTATTCTGTAATCAAACAGTCTGTTGTGTCTCTCAGCTATGATGAACCTTAATCCTGAAGTTGTTCATTTAAAGCCCTTTAAAACAATGTCCTAGCTTAATTAATGTAGTAGTAATACGAGTGATCAAGGAGCGCTGTTCCATGTTCCAAAATGCTGTAAATTATAAAAAAATTTCACATCAATCTACAATATATACCCAATAATTACAAAGCAAAAAACAGATTTTTGATAACTTTGCAAATTTATTAAAAATCAGAAACTTAAATACCACATTGACATAAGTATTCAGACTCTTAACTCATTACTTAGTGTAAACACCTTTGGCCGTGATTACAGCAAAAAAGATTTGGGGGTTTGATGCGACAATCATTGCATACCTGAATTTGTGGATTTTCTGCCATTCTTCTATGCAGATCCTCTCGAGCTCTGTCAGGTTGGATGGGGACTGTCTGTGGACAGCCATTTTTATGTATCCCCAGAGATGTTCGATTGGATTCATGTCCAGGCTCTGGCTGGGCCACTCAAGGACATTCACAGGGGAATCCCTAAGCCACTCTTGCATTGTCTTGTCTGTGTGCTTAGGTTCGTTGTCCTATTGAAATGTTAACCTTTGGCCCAGTCTGAGGTCCTGTGTGCTCTGGACCAGGTTTTCATTAAGGATATCTCTGTATTTTGCTGCGTTCAGCTTTTCTTCAACCCTGACAAGGCTCTGCCACTGAAAACACCCCCACAGCATGATGTTACCACCACCATGCTTGGGATGGTATTGTGCAAGTGATGAATGGTGCCTGGTTTCCTCCAGATATGACACTTGGAATTCAGGACAAACGGTAATAGTCTAGTCATTTCATCAGACTAGAGAATCTTGTTTCTCACAGTATGAGGTCCTTTATGTGCTTTTTTGTGTCTTGCACTTAGGAGAGGCTTCCATCTGGCCACTCTGCCATAAAGCCCAGATCAGTGGAGGGTTGCAGTGATGGTTGTTCTTCTGCAAGTTTCTCCCATCTCCACACATGATCTCTGGAGCTCAACCAGAGTGAAAATCAGTTTCTTGGCCACCTTTATAACCAAGGCTTCAATACTTCTCCCCCTATTGCTCAGTTTGGCCAGGCGACCAGCTCTAGGAAGACTCCTGGTTGTTCCAAACATCTTCCATTTAAGAATTCTTGATTGCATTCTGAATATTTTCTGAATGCACTCTATCTGTCGACAGTTGAAGATATTTGAGGTGTACATTGACATCTTTTTGACATCATGGGACAAAAAAAGAATGAGCCAAGACCTCAGACAAGTCTGGTTCATCCTTGGGAGTAATTTCCAAAAGACTGAAGGTACCACATTCATCTCTACAAACAATAGCATGCAAGTATAAACACCATGGGACCATGCAGCCATCACATAGCTCAGGAAGGAGACGCATTCTACCAATTAGATATTAATTTATTTTGGTGTGAAAAGTGCAAATCAATCCTAGAACAATAGCAAAGGACTTTGTGAAGATGTTGGAGGAAACAGGTAGAAAAGTATCTATATCCACAGTAAAATGATTCCTACATCAACATAACCTGAAAGGCTGCTCAGCAAGGAAAAGCCACTGCTCCAAAACTGCCATAAAAAAGCTAGACTACAGTTTTCGAGTGCATATGTGGACAATGATCTTACTATTTTGAGAAATGCCCTCTTGTCTAATGAAATAAATATTGAACTTTTGGCCATAATGACCATCGTTACAGTATGTTTGGAGGAAAAAGGGTGAGGCTTGCAAGCTGCAGAACACCATCCCAATTGTGAAGCATGGGGGTGGCTGCATCATGTTATGGGTGTGCTTTGCTGCAGGAGGGAATGGTGCACTTTACAAAATAGATTGCATCATGAGGAAGGAAAATTGTGTGGATATATTGAAGCAACAACTCAAGACGACAGCCAGGAAGTTAAAGCTTGTCGCAAATGAGTCTTCCAAATGGATAATGACCCCAAGCGTTCCTCCAAAGTTGTGGCAAAATGGCTTAAGGACAACAAAGTCAAAGTATTGGAGTGGCCATCACAAAGCCCTGACCTCAATCCGGTAGAAAGATTGTGGGCAGAACCCGTATGTAACCTCCGTTCCCTGATCCGAGCCACTGTTGTGGCCGGACCATTTCCGGCTCTTCAAAAAAATCCTGAATTAAACAGACGCATTTCCCCATATGCCCGTGGGTGGGACATGCAAATTCTATCCGCCAACTTCTCATTGGCCTTTTTTCATAGATCAGAGGTATATTCGGCGCTCAAGAGAGACCCCTAGTGTCGCTTCTTCGGAGGTTACATAACCTAGACAATTTGGACAAATGGTGAATAGTTTACACCCTTGGAAATTATTGTCTGTCGTTACTTTGCAATCATAAAACAGTGGGCAAATATTGCATGTTTAGTTAGATACTTACAGTACAACATATATGTCACAAACACTCTTAACCTGAACTGCAGATACTGATATGTGAAGCACAGTGGACTGCAGCAGAACATCAACAAGAATATCAATTATTGGGGGAGGGCAATTTGGCCATATCTGATTATTGGTAGAGACTTGACCCCCTCAATGTATATTGTAGCTACGGCCATGGTTGAATTGCAATGATAGCCGCTAGAGGGCGTGGTTTTTGGAATATACACACAAATTGTTTGATATACAATGATTACTTTCTAGATAAACTTGATAATTCATAGATAATGATTTCTAGATAACTTTCTATATAGACTTGGTTTAGATTAAATGAATACCTTCACCAGCTAAGAATTATTTTGACGTTTTCTTATTCTATTATTTCTAAACATCTGAGTTTATTAGATTTAATTTATTTTACATTTACAATCTGTTGACAGTTTACCCTTGTGGTGCATTTTGTAAATTTGTAAATTATTCTTTGTTTTCTATAATGAAAAGAACTTGGATTTCTCTAACCAGGTTGCCTTGCATTCTAATAAAGGACATTCAATTTGAATCATGTTGGAGTGCATTTAAAAGTTGAAAAAAAAAAAAAAAACGAATCATGAATCGTCCATAAGTTTGATAAAAATCAAGATTTTATTTTTTTGCCATATCTCCCAGCCCTTGTTGAAACTTCCATGAATTATGGAAAATGTATTGACAAATGTTCATTCTGTTCTGTTCTACTGCTGTTCTAACTTACCTTTGTCTTTGGATATTTTATAGGTTACTTAAACCATTAGGCCTGTGTACAGCTGAACTCATATCATTCTTGTTTAAATGAAATGTGCAAACAAATGCATGCAGTTACATTCTCCATTCTCCTTTATCACTTTTTGCGAGGTGGGGGATTTTGGGTAGTGAAAATGCTGAGTGGCTGGTGACCTTAGGAAACTACTAGCCACAGTGGCCTGTGAGCCAAAAAGTAGCTCACCTTGCTGGTACAGCATGAATGTCATCAAAAACAAAGAAATGTCAGACAACATGTCCCTACAGATGAAAAGACAAACAAACAGAAATTAGAGAGAAGAAAAAAAAGTATCCTCAAGTACAAATAGCTTTTTAGTTGTTGTCTGCATCCTACATGTTCAACATTATGCATTTCCACAAACCCAGCCAGAGAAAAAAATAGTCATTGCTCCACTTTATTTTTCTTGCATGATCAGTTTTCCTAAATATTTCTGGCTTTTTCTAAAAGAAGTGTGATGTTTTCATGCTCTAGATCTAATGAACTTTGCCTCAGGTTAAGCCTCAATGTAAAATCATAATTCAAATTTTGTGTGCATGTATGTGAATGTGCGTGTGTCTGGTACTGGGATTTTTGAACAAAGGGAACATTCACATGGTGCCATGGAGACGATAGCTGCCGGGGATGTTAAGCCACCGGCACTGGAAAAAGTTTGAGATCCAGAGCACAGAGGCAGGGGTGTGGGCTCTCATGGTGTGTTCTGTGCTCTGATAAAAAGGGAGAGAAAAACCCTTACAGTTTCCAAAGTTCCTCAGGAGCAGAGGTTTACGTGCACTGCCAGTGTGTGGGTTTATTTAGGAGTTCTACCAAAGTCTGACAGCATTAAGAGACATTAAGAGTGCTGTACTGTGACACTATAAGAATTAATTCTCCAAATTCACCAATGCTGTTTGTAGGGACGTGCCAGGATGGTCACTAATTGATTCATCCAATAACCGACTAGTAAATTAGCTAGGTCAAGAAGTTAGAATTTTACAGCGGTGGTGCTACGGATGATGCAATTCTCAAATAATTGAGAGACTCAAAATATCATAGAGCATTTTTGCATTATGATATCTTGCTATGCTTAATACAGCCATTATCAGTCAGCACGGTAAGACCCTCTCAATCTTTTGCACCCTGTCGACAGCAGATGTGTCTGTTTATGTGCCTTGCTACAACGGTTTGAGGCTGTCTACAATGGACACATCAAAGCGAGAATTCTTAATGATCTTCAGTGCAAACAGACTGCTATGGCAACAGTTAAAAAAGTGAATAACCTGTATCCTACTTTATTTACAACAAAAATCCACTGGTGTAAATTTACTTATTATATAATTGTTAGCCTATTATAATGTTACTGTTGGTGAAACTTTGTATACATGTGGTTAGAAATAGGGATGTATGAGACTAATTGACTAAATGGTACTATTGCTGCAAGTCGAGACTGGAAAAACTAGTCGGTCAGTATTTTCCCCCATTAATCGGTTCAACATTTTGTATATATTCACATTTGACTTTATATTTTTACAAAGAATGCGCTTAAATTACTGTCATATCAGTGTTTCCCACTGGATTGTTTTTCAGCAGCGGTGCTGTTGTGTACGAGTCCAAAAGCCCACAACGCCGGACATGTTTTAACAGGTGTTGGTTGCAGAATAGCTTAAAACAGTGGGGTCAAACTCAATTTCTGCCTGGGCCACAAAAGGGTTTATTTGTGCCCTTAAAGGACCAGTTGAAAATGTGGCACCAGCACCTGCTTTGGTATCACCCATGCAATTACCAATAATATTACATATTATGTGCATTGAAATCGTACTGCATTGATTTTGAGGTTGGGATGCAAATGAAAATTATGATATTAACGTTTGGTTACGTATGTAACCTCCGTTCCCCGAGGGAGGGAACGACACGTTGTGTCAGAGAAGCGACACTAGGGGTCTCTCTTGAGTGCCGATCTCCACCTCTGATCTATGAAAAAAGGCCAATGAGAGTTGGCAGCCAGTATTTGCATGTCCCGCCCCCGGACATACGGGTATTTAAGCGGCGCAAATACGGGAGTTCATTCAGGATTTTTCTGAGGAGCCGGAAATGGTCCGGCCACAACAGTGGCTCGGTTCAGTGACATGGCGGAGGAAAGACACTAACGTGTCGTTCCGTCCCTCGGGTACGGAGGTTACATACGTAACCAAGCGTTCCCCTTCTGTCGCTCTCTCCACGTTGTGTCGGAGAAGCGACACTAGGAGACCTATTCCAATCTTGCCATGTGCTGAACCGTGTACGTGAACTGCCGATACAGAGGCAGGCAGGGATTCATCCAGTGCCACGCATCGTCTGTACCCGGCTGCACGTACCCTTCCCCAATGCCCCATACTGAACATCGGGATCCTTCTAGTTACCCTGGGAGGGAACAAGGCGATGTTTGCCAACATGGGAACGGGCCAGCCTGGCTGGGCCTCTTTCTCTCTATGTTTCTCGCATAGAGCAATCACGGCCGGGGCCCTTACACGCATATAGGGAAGGGGTCTTACCAGACCCTTCGGAGACCACACCTGCCCTTTTTCTTGGGGAGGAAAAGTGGTAGACACGTCACACGGCCGTCTTAGGGCTCGTGGTGGAAAGTATGGTGCGGTGGTAGATCCCAGCCTCGAAGGGGGAGTTGCTACAGCACGGCGACCGGGCAGCTGTAAATGCCTAAGGGAGACACGGGGTCCGCTCAGTAAGGGGACAGAACCGTGGAAATACGCGACAGGGGCGTCCGCAGAGGAGGCCTTCTATTTTACCTGTGGAGCACCTATACCAGTACAGGGTAGCCATCAGGATACCCGCAGTGGCTTGGGTCGGCGAGTTCCTCCGCTGAAGGAGGGCTGGGGAGGAACTGACCAGGGTCCCGACTCGGAGTGGGGCGCCCTGGGAAGAAGGCGCACTACTTTACCTTGACGTCAGGAAAAGGGCGCTGGGCGCAAGCAATCCACCTGGCCGGTCGGTCTACGTGTTACCGAGTTCTACGGGCTCGGACCTGAGAAAACACGAGATGCAACCGACTCAACGCAGAGGTTGTAAAACCTCGCGAAGGTGTTGGGTGTTGCCCAACCCGCGGCTCTACAGATGTCTGCTAGGGAGGTGCCCTTGGCCAGTGCCCACAAGGACGCAACACCCCTTGTTGAGTGAGCTCGGACCCGTAAGGGTAGAGGCACGGCCTGGGTGTGATAAGCCAGTGTGATGGCGTCGACAACCCAGTGGGCGAGCCTCTGTTTGGAGACGGCATTCCCTTTCTGCCATCCCCCAAAGCAGACAAAGAGCTGCTCAGAGCGTCTGGTGCTCTGTATGCGGTCCAGGTAAATGCGCAGGGCGTGCACTGGACACAGCAATGAAAGGGCTGGGTCTGCCTCCTCCCAGGGCAGCGCTTGCAGGTTCACTTCCTGATCTCGGAATGGTGTGGTAGGAACCTTGGGCACATAGCCCGGTCGCGGTCTTAGGATCACAGACGTATCTGCCGGACCGAACTCCAGGCAAGTGTCGCTGACAGAGAACGCTTGCAGGTCCCCGACCCTCTTAATGGAGGTGAGCGCTATCAGCAGGGCCGTCTTAAGAGAGAGGGTCCTGAGTCCAACTGATTCGAGCGGCTCGAAGGGAGGTCTCTGGAGTCCTGCCAAGACTACCGAGAGATCCCAGGAGGGAACTAGGCCTGGCCGGGAGGGATTCAACCTCCGGGTGCCTCTCAGGAACCTGAGGATCAGGTCGTGCTTACCCAAAGACTTGCCGTCTACAGGATCGTGGTGGGCGGCGATAGTGGCAACATACACCTTGAGGGTGGACGGAGACAGCCTCCTGTCCAGCCTCTCCTGTAGAAACAGAAGCACTGACCTAATCACGCATCTCTGCGGGTCTTCGGCTTGGGAAGAACACCAATCTGCGAACAAGCGCCACTTTATGACGTAAAGGTGCCTGGTAGAGGGGGCTCTGGCTTGGTTGATGGTATTTACAACGGTTGCCGGTAAGCCGGCTAGCTCTTCCGCGTCCCGTCCAGGGACCAGACGTGGAGGTTCCAGAGGTCTGGGCGCGGGTGCCAGAGCGTGCCCCATCCCTGAGAGAGGAGGTCCTTTCTCAGGGGAATTCGCCAGGGAGGAGCTGTCGCAAGGAGCCTGAGTTCCGAGAACCAAGTCCGAGTGGGCCAGTAGGGGGCCACCAACGTGACTTGCTCCTCGTCCTCCCTGACCTTGCACAGCACCGGTGCAAGAAGTCTCACTGGGGGAAATGCGTACTTGCGCAGCCCCGAGGGCCAGCTGTGTGCCAGCGCGTCTGTCCCGAGGGGAGCCTCTGTTAGGGCGTACCAGAGCGGGCAGTGGGAGGTTTCCTGGGCGGCGAACAGTTCTACCTGGGCCTTGCCAAACCGTTCCCAAATCAGCTGGACCGACTGGGGGTGAAGCCTCCACTCCCCGCCGGGCAGGCATTGTGTCGTGTCGACTTGAGTCGGCGGGAGAGTTGTGACGTGTGGTGGGAGCGTACGCCGCCATGGCGATTTATGTACGCCACCACCGTGGTGCTGTCCGATCTCACGAGGACATGTTTGTCCCGAACTAACGGGAGGAACTTCCTGAGAGCAAGAAGGACGGTCAGCAACTCCAGGCAATTGATGTGCCAACGCAGCGGGGCCCCTTTCCAATGGCCCGCTGCTGCGTGCCCGCTGTACATGGCACCCCACCCGGACTGGGAGGCGTCGGTTGTGACCAGAACGCGTCGGGACACCTGCTGCAGGGGCAATCCTGCCTGTAAAAAGCAGAGGTCTGTCCAGGGTCGGAGTGTTTTGAGGCAGGCGGGGGTGATCCTTACCCGATGCATGCCGTGGTGCCATGCTTGTCTCGGGACTCGAGTCTGGAGCCAGTGCTGGAGTGGTCTCATATGCATCAACCCCAGCGGCACGACCGCCAGTTGACCTGAAGCCCCAAACGGCTGAGGTGCCGGAGCACCTGGTCTCTGCGGATGCCGGCTACTTGTAGCGGGGCAAGGGCCACCTCTGCGACCTTCGTGAAGACGCGAGGGGACAGAGACAGGCCGAAGGGGAGGACATTGTACTGAAACGCCTGGCCGTCGAACGCGAACCGTAAGAAGGGTCAGTGTCGTGGCAGAATTGAGACGTGGAAGTACGCGTCCTTCAGGTCTACCGCTGCGAACCAATCTAGATGCTGAACGCCAGCCAGAATATTTCTCTGCGTGAGCATTTTGAACGGGAGTTTTAACAAGGCCCGATTGAAAACTCGCCGGTCCAGGATTGGCCGTAAGCCGCCGCCTTTCTTGGGTACAATGAAGTAAGGGCTGTAGAAACCCTTCCTCATTTCGGTTGGAGGGACGGGCTCTACCACGCCCTTGGCTAAGAGGGGTGGGAGCCAGGCAAACTGAATTGCGTAACCGAGTCGAATGGTCCGGTGCAGCCAGCGTGATGCATTGGGGAGCGGAAAGTCACGCTTCCCAGCTCTGCGCATAGGGGCCTCGCAGCGGGCGGAACAGGTAATGCACCGTCGGCGGCTTCGTTGCGGCCCGAGGCTGAGGTGCTGAGAATAGACTCAAAGCACTTACCTTGCTCCGCGCACCCGGCAGGGGGCGGGTTCGTGACTGAGGAGGAGGTCTGATGCTGGTGTCCTCTGGACTCGTCTGAACCGGCCGGCCGGGGGACAGTCGTGGGCAGGCGGGATCGCCGCGTCCGGTGTACCGGGACTGTTGTAATCTGAAAGCAGATTGCCGTGAGAACGGCATTTGTGGGCCAGGTGACCCAGAGGCAAAGTAAATAGCTCTGTTAATGAGAATGTGGGTACCACAGCCCCCGTCAGGGGGGTGTGGAAACATGAAAAAACAAAGGATTCTCTTCCCGGCCCTCCACCGGGGGACGGAGCGGTCTTACCACCTCCAGAGCTAACATCTTCGACTCTGGGTCGGCTGTCTCAGGAACGCTTGGGAGCCTTCCGGGTCCTGGAGGTGTTCGTGAGACAGGGGGCGTGCGCCGCCTGCGGGGTGCTCGACGCTGGGGCTGAGAGCTGGGCCCGGGTTGAGGCGGAGCAGGAGCTGGTTTCTTCACAGGGGGACGCCCTCGGCGGGCAAACGGGGCAGGGCCCATAGCGGCAGGTCTGCGGCGGGGCATCGTGTGAGAGATGGCCTCCGTCTGCTTCTCCACCGTGGAGAACTGTTGGGCGAAGTCCTCGACGGTGTCGCCGAAAAGGCCAATCTGGGAGGCAGGTGCGTCCAGGAAGCGGTTCTTATCAGCCTCACGCATCTCGACCAGATTGAGCCAAAGATGGCGTTCCTGGACCACTAGGGTGGCCATCGCCTGTCCGAGTGCCTGCGCTGTGGCCTTCGTCGCTCTCAAGGCGAGGTCGGTCGCTGAGCGCAGTTCCTGCAGCACATCAGGATCAGGTCCACCCTGTGCATGTTGAGTGCTTTGGCCTGGTGGACTTGCAGGAGGGCCATCGCATGCAGGGCGGAGGCAGCGCGTCCAGCCGCACTGTAGGCCTTCACGTTGAGCGAGGATGTTGTCCTACAGGGCTTGGATGGGAGTACGGGGCGGCCCCGCCAGGCGGTTGGGCTACCGGGGCATAGATGGTACGCAACTGCCCTATCGACCTGGGGAATCGGCCCGTATCCGTGGCGCTCTCCGCCGTCAAGGGTGGTGAGAGTGGAGCGGGTGGCACCTAGACGAGCGGAGAGCGGAGCTCTCCACATAGACATCAGCTCATCATGCACCTCCGGGAAGAAAGGAACCGGGGGGATGCGAGGCCGCGAACGGCGCGCCGCCCCCAGGAACCAATTATCCAACCGTGAAGGCTGTGGGGAGGATGGAGGGTTCCAATCCAACCCCACGCACATGGCGGCCCGGGCAAGCATGTCGGACATCTGAGCTGTCGGCCTCAGCCTGGGCCTGCTGGCCCGAGCGGCAGTCCAGGGAGTCCTCGGCATCAGATGCCGCACTCTCTGATGCAGCGGCGAGCTCATCTGCTTCGGACTCGGGAGGATAGACAGCCAGGCCGTGAGGCGAGCTGCTATCGCCCATGGCGTAGACGGAAACCATCGAGCGTGTTGAGGAACGGGAGGTTCGCGGGGGTTACCCGGCGAAACTGCAACCGCTGCCGCCTCAAATCGCCCCAGTGCCAACCGCACCGTCCTCAATCCCGTGGGAAGAAGGAGCAATGCGGGGTGCAGCTGGGGTGGCTTGCTTTCTGTTGAAAGCAAGCCGCGACCGCAACGTGGTCATGGTCATGGTCATGTTCTCGCAGTGAGAACATGAACCATCCACAAATGCCGCCTCGGTGTGAGCGCGGCCCAAACACATGAGACAGCGCCTGTGGCCGTCTGAAGCGGAAAGCACTCTACCGCATCCAGGAACGACACAGGGGTGGAAATGCATCTTGAAAAAGACGCGTCCTTAAAAGAACGTTCAACGCAGCTGTGTTTGCTCTTTTAGAGATTACTCTTTTAATACACAGTGTGTGTGTGTGTGTCTGCGCTGTCGAAGCGCTCAGGGGCAACAATGCACGCCATGCAATGTGAAGGAGAAAGCCGCTGTTGTGCGCCGTCAAGATCCAACAGCATGCAGATCGTCAGAGGAAACAGGAACGTTTATAGTGGTGTGTAACTCGCAGCAAACTGCAGACAGACCATCGGCTCCGAAGAAATTTTCTGAATGAACTCCCGTATTTGCGCCGCTTAAATACCCGTATGTCCGGGGGCCGGACATGCAAATACTGGCTGCCAACTCTCATTGGCCTTTTTTCATAGATCAGAGGTGGATATCGGCGCTCAAGGGAGACCCCTAGTGTCGCTTCTCCGACACAACGTGGAGAGAGCGACAGAAGGGGAACAACAGTTACATCTATATAGAAAATGAATAACTAATTTTTATATGGCTCTACCCTGTACTGGAATAGGTCAAACCTGACAGTGTTTGGTCTAATTTACAGATTCCTTTCATCAGGCTCCTACTAAATGAACTACAGTCATGTCTTGGAATTTCTGAAGGCAAACATAACAACTTACATTTTCCTACAATCAGAGAGCATTAAAAGAGTACAAATTTAATACAGATGGAAAACTGAAAGCTTGGTCCATAATTATGAAAATGTAGCATAGTTCTTTCATTGTATCGTCTGGGTAACTTTTGTAACACCCATCCCTGATGGAGGGAACGAGACGCTGTGTCGAATGAAGCGACACTAGGGGTCTTTCTTGAAGGCCTCGGTTACCTCTGAACTTGAGGAAAGGCCAATGAGAAATTGGCATGCATGTCCCTCCCCTGGACATACAGGTATAAATGGAGGGAATCGTGGACTGTCCAAGGGAGACCCGGATCCACCAAGAGGGGGACCGTACTGCAGAATTTACACACAGGGGGGATTAATCCATGATGGCCAAACCCGGTGGAGCACCTATTCCAGTACAGAGTAGTTAGTACATGTTGTGGGTCTGGTCGGGAATTCTTCCACTGAATTCACGGACCAGAAGGCTAGGGAGGAAAGACATCCAGGGAGCGCAAGTTTAGTGGACTTTCCTGAGAGAAAGAGCACGCCTCAGTGGAGGGGAAGGGCACTATGTGCAAGCGGAACACCCGGTCAGTCGTTCTTTATTACTGAGTTCTACGTGCTCAGACCTGAGAGAATACGGGACAAAACCAACTCAACCTTGAGATTGTAGAATCTCATAAAGGTTTTGGGTTTTGCCCAGCCCGCCGGGTCTGCTGGCCTGGGTCAGATAGGCCAAAGTGATGCCGTCGACAACCCAGTGGGCTAGCCACTGTTTGGGTACAGTGTTCTGTTTCTACTATCCACTAAAGCAGACAAAGAGTTGCTCAGAACATCTAAAGCTCACATAGGTATGCAAAGAATGCACCGGACACAGCAACGAAAATGCTGGGTCTGCCTCCTTCTGGGGCAGTGCTTGCAGGTTCACTACCTGGTCCCTGAAGGGGGTCGAAGGAACCTTGGGCACAAAGCCTGGTCAAGATCTTAGGACGACATGGGCATCTGCCGGACTGAACTCCAGGCAAAAGTAGCTGACAGAGAACACTTGCAGGTCCCCAACCCTCTTGATGGAAGCGAGCGGGATCAGGAGGGCTGTCTTCAAGGAGAGGGCTCTGAGCTCGACTGATTCTAGCGGCTTGAAGGGGGGTCTCTGGAGGCCTGAAAGGACCATGGAGAGATCTCATGAGGGGAACAGGCATGGCCTGGGAGGGTTCAGCCTCCGGGCGCCTCTAAGAAACCTGATGATCTGGTTGTGCTTCCCTACGGACTTACCGTCCACTGCATCATGGTGAGCTGATATAGCGGCTACATAAATCTTCAAGGTGGAGGGGGACATCCTCCCCTCCAGCCCCTCCTGCAGAAATGAGAGCACTGACCCAACTGCGCATCTCTGAGGGTCTTCAGATCGAGAAGAACACCAATTCACAAATAAATGCCACTTCAGGGCGTAAAGCTTCCTGGTAGAGGGAGCTCTGGCTTGGTTGATCGTGTCTACGACAGCGGGTGGTAGGCCACTTAGATCTTCTGAATCCCATCCAGAGGCTAGACGTGGAGGTTCCAGAGGTCTGGGCGTAGATGCCAGAGGGTGCCTCGCCCATGAGAAAGGAGGTCCTTCCTCAGGGGACTTCGCCAGGGAGGTACTGTCACGAGTAGCGTGAGATCCGAGAACCAAGTCTGCGTTGGCCAATAGGGGGCCAAAAGAGTGACTTGTTCCTCGTCCTCCCTGACCTTACACAGCACCTATGCAAGTAGGCTCACTGGGGGAAATACGTACTTGCACAGCCCCCGGGGCCAGCTGTGTGCCAGTGCATCTGTCCCGAGGGGAGCCTCCGCCAGGGAGTACCAGAGTGAGCAGTGGGAGGGACGTGAACAGGTCTACCTGTGCTTTTCTGAACCGCTTCTAAATCAGCTGGACCACGTGGGGGTGGAGCCTCCACTCTCTGCTGAGCGTGCCCTGTCGCGACAGTGTGTCCACTGCCGTGTTGAGGCTGCCCAGGATACGAGTGGCGTGCAGTGACCTGAGTCGCTGCTGACTCCAAAGAAGGAGATGGTGGGCGAGTTGCGGCATGTGAAGAGAGTGCATGCTGCCTTGGTGATTTATGTACGCTATCATGGTGGCGCTGTCTGAATGGATCCAGGCGCACTTGCCCCGAAGTAGTGGGAGAAAACCGAGGGATGAAGTGGTCTGCGTATCAGGTCCAAACGTCTCGTTCCCTCGGTCATCCATCTCAGGAACGCTTGGGAACATTCCGTGTCCTTGAGTACATCTGAGAGAGGGGGCGTGCGCATCCTGCGGCACTCGACACTGGGGCTGAGAGCTGGGCTCAGGTTGAGGCGGAGCTACCTGACGTTTAGAAGCCACAGGGGATGCCCTAGGCGAGCAGACAGATTACGGCACGCGCTGGAACGGCAGCTATGCATGATGTGGGAGATGGCCTCCGTCTGCTTCTTCACAACTGAAAACTGCTGGGTCGCCAACTAGGCCGAGCTTGGAGACGGGGGCTTTGAGAAAGTGGGCTTTATCGACCTCCCGCATCACGACCAGGTTCAGCCACCTGGACGCTCTCCGATGCAGTGGTGAATTCATCATCCAGGGAGTAGTCAGACTGGCCGTAAGGCAAGCCGCTCTCACCTGGATGGAAGTCAACGAGCGTGCTGGGGGGCATGTGGTTCGTGGGCATTTGCCCGCTGCCATCCCCAAATCGCCTGCCGGGTCATCCTCAGTCCTGTTGGAAGAAGGAGTGACGTGGGTGGCGGCTGGAGTGGCGTTCCTTTTCAGGAAGGAAAGCCGCGACCACAACGTTGCCATGGTTAAGTTCTCGCAGTGAGAACAAGAACCATCCACAAACGCTGCCTCCGTGTGATCGCGCCCCAGAAACACAAGGCAGCGTTTATGACCGTCAGGAGTGGAAAGATATCGACCGCTTCCATGGAACTACACAGAGGCTGAAGGGCATCTTTAAAAAGGACGTCCAATGCTGTGTGTGCTCTTTTAGAGAAATTAAGCTCTTTTGTGAGGAAAATATATTCTTTCAGAAGCGCTGTCAAAGCGCCCAGGGGCAAAGGCTGAAGTGATCTCAGCTCGCTGATCGCATAACCGCTCGGCTCCGAAGAAAAAATCTGAATCGACAGATCCACGATTTCCTCCTTTTATACCCGTATGTCCAGGGGAGGGACATGCAAATTCTGTCTGCCAATTTCTCATTGGCCTTTTCTCAAGTTCAGAGGTAACCGAGGCCTTCAAGAAAGACACCTAGTGTCGCTTCATTCGACACAACATCGAGTGAGCGACAGAAGGGTAACCATAGTTTTAATAATAGTATTTGTAATAGTTCTTGGCAAAGGTAAAACCGCACATGGCTCCTCACTACCATGATTAGTAACTATTACTACTTTCTATATAAAGAGCCTTTTTGTAATGAAAAAATTGCAGTTTAAATACATTTTGAAAGTTTTTCTTCCACAACTACCATAGTACATACAGTTCAGTTAGTGTTAATGCAGTAAATCCTTAGTACATTTTTGTTAGTGTTTTGGTTGAGAATTGAAAAGCCTTCTAATAATGTTTTCTCCTTTTTTCTTTGTCACTGGCGTTTAGAATGTGGGGCTGTTTATTTTGAAATAGTTTCATCCCCGAGACATAAGAGTTTTGTAACAGACAATTCTGTACCACATTCAAATGGGTTTTGTGATTCCCGCCACGGATCACACAGTTTCAAAAGCACATTTTAAATAGTCTGTACGGTTGAGAATTACGGCACCTGCTCTGCGCTCATGCTGCTTTATTCATGATTGAGCCATGTTGATAATTGACCCGTGTAGTGCTGTTTCATTCAGCTATTGACGTGAGCAAAATGCACACCAAAACATATAGATGACAGGAGAAGACTCATTAATATTCATGAGGAAAGCACTAACTAATTGTTCTGAGAAAAGTTGTGATCCTCTGCCATCCTACATTTCAGAAATGAGCTTGCAGGCCACTTGAAATTTTGCGGTGATGTCACTGTGACTGTGCATGTGTGTGTGTGTGTGTGTGTGTGTGTGTGTGTGGTGGGGTCTCTTTCAGAGTGTAAAAAGTGCACAGCTTACTGGGGCTAGCAAGCGTTATGTTGCGTCTTTCACACGACCATGTTGACAATTTTATTTATTTATTTATTTAATAAAAAAAAATGTTGCTCTGAATAATTAGCCTTCAAAATGACTATTTTAGGCAAGGTATGCCAGTTTTCTTATTATTTTTTTTACCCTGCTGATCAAGAAGGCTATTTTCAACGATGTGCCGACTGCCATAATGGCTAAACTGTATTTTATTATCTGTGCATTTCATGTTTAGAAAAATACATTTGGTTTATTGTAAATTTGTCACAAGCCTATTCTTTTCTATCCTAGCTATTTTTTAATTGTAACTGTTATTGGTTAACGTTCTTAATCAAACATCTGTCACAGTAGATCATATGCTATTGCACATCATGAAATACTGGCAACTTTTCAATGTATTTCACTCTCCCATAGATTTGGCTCATCTGTTAATTATTTTCAACAATGTCCTGACTGTTTTAATATCTTAATTAATTTTACTTTGTGAATACCCTTTAAAACAAGTTGCTCTTTTGGTCCTGCACCATTCATTCAATTGCTTTCAATAAATATGCCTTTATTTGCTAATGTTGATTCAGTGAATGCATGTCATTCTATATTTTAATGCACAATGATCATAATGGAAGGCAAGATCTGTCGCAGATAAATGCAGCAGTGAAATTTAGTGTTGTATTTGGCTGTTGGAATAGATTAAGCATTTTAAATGGGTCACATAAATTTTGGCCAAGGGTGTCACATCTGCAAACTGGTGGAGGGGTGACACACATAACGACTCACCTCAACTATCTCTCTTTGATCCCTGTCACGTGGAGCATGCCGAAAGAACAAAAGCTAATGGGCTAAAATATAAATATTGTTGTATTTTCTTTATAGGTTTGGTTGGCTTTCATAAAGTTATTTTTTAAAACAGATCAAAACTGGAAAATTTATGTTGTGGTTATTTATATCCATCATTTGTTGCTTTTTATTTTTTCTGCATTGAAAAGTACCTGGTCTCACAGCTCTCTCTCTCTCTCTCTCTCTCTCTCTCTGCCTGTGTCTGTTCTGCCTCTTTTCAAAAGCGAGAAGCGATCGTGAAGAACCTTGTGAAAGTGCATGATTGTTTATTTATCCAATGGAGTCTTGTTGTTGAACCTATGTCCATGTGCAGCTTTCATTGAGTAAAGAAATACATCCAATAAAAACAGACTGTTGTGGCTCATTTAAATGCAGGGGAAAAAGGCAGGAAAAGGCAGTTTTACAGTTGTTAGTGCTCCCTTCACTGAAGCGGATCATGGATCCATTTGTTTCCGAAAGTTTTTCGGAGATCTAAACACTTTAATTTCCATTAGATCCAGGCATACAGAGAGCATGCAGCCACCGAACAAGATGGCCAACATTTTAGTAATGACATTTAATGTCAATCTTGTTAGCGTTAGTAAAGTTTATCATGTTAAAGTCACTATGACTGAAGCACCTCCCACTGTTTATTTGAATGAGGGTGTGTTCCATTCTGAAGTGATCATTCCTATGCCCTTCAAAGACTTTACCATCCACTCTGAGAGCTATGAAAGGCTAAAAGGTGTAGGGCTCAAAAAAAGGGGTAATTCAGAACTCACGTTTTAAGTCAATTTTATTGGAAATTCAGTTTGAAGCGTTCATACAGCATAACTATCATGATTGTTCTCCCTTCAAAGTGCCCTTCGGAGGGTGATTTATGCTGTTTGGAATGCAGTCTGATTTCGACAAATAGCAGGAATTGTTAAAGGAACAAAAAGACATCACTTCCTTAAACTGTCTTGAAGTGGTCTGTACTGGCAGTGCAGAACAACGCATCGAGCTGCAACAGTATAGACAGTCCAAATAATGGTCAGCTTCAGTATGGGTTCTGCACAGTGATAGAAATAGTAGCTCAAATAAATAACCAATCGGCATCCTGGACCGGAACTATACATTTTATAAAGCTATTTACTATAGACTATTTGTTTGTTGAATATCTGTTAGTTACCCTAAGGACTGTGCTTTCCATTTGTATATTCCTATGAAAAGCTTCTTATCAGGGTCTCATGGACAGCATTATTAAACATGGTTTCCTTAACAAAGACTTGTCGCTCAGACAACCAACTGACTATTAAATTATGTTGTGAAAATTGATGTTGTGTGAGTTCAGTGAGCGAGACACAAAAAAGATATTCTATTGAATATATCTGGTGTCTGCACCCACCATCCCCGTATATCTCTCTTCAATAGCAAGGTGTCGCTAAATCCTTAGGCTACGTAGCAGCAGGGAGAAGCAGGGGCCCAATGCCTGAGCAGACACCCCACACTGATTCCCCTCCAGCGGACTACAGGTGCCAGTGGAAGTGCCGATCTCTGTGTCTCCACACTTTACACCCCCCTCCAGACTCTCAAACTATGTCCACATTGGATTCTGAGTTCCCTCAGGGTGTGAGGGGCAATTAAGCTCAGTGCAGATGCCTCCCCCCCACATACACATTTGCAGACACATTCTTGCTTTAGTACATTATCATAGCTTAGCCCACATTCTGCCGTGCCTCTCACACCTGGATCCAATGTGTGAAGGACCATATGAAGTAAGGTATGAACTAACTGATGAACGTGCACGTGAACAGATGTGTAATGAGTCTCTCTATCCCTGCATCAGGCTTTATAATACATAAGCACATATGTGCATGCACAAACACATCATTAAAGGAATAGTTCACTCAAAAATTTGTATTCTTGCATTATTCACTTACCCCGATGCCATCCCAGATGTCTTTTTCAGCATACACAAAAGAAGACAACTCTGTCAGGTTCTTATAATGCAAGTACATGGGTTCCAGTAATTTGACGGTCCAAAAGTCACATTTAGGCAACATAAAAGAAATCCACATGACTCCAGTCGATCAATGAATGTCTTCTGAAGTGATTTGATAGGTTTATGTAAGAAACAAGTTGATAATTACATTTTTTTTAGCTTTAAATCAGAGCTTCCATGCAGGGCTCTGATGCTGTTTGAAATGGCTGAACTCTCGCTATCTTCAGAAGATATTCATTGATCGACTGGAGTCGCATGTATTAACTTTATGCAGCCTATATGGGACTTTCGGACCGTCTAAGTGCTAGCACCCGTTTACTTGCATTATAAGGACCAGACAGAGCTCTATAATAATATATTGCCCATATAATCTTTAAGCTATTAAGGTTCAACTTATTTGGCTTGCTGTCTACGGTGGAGGAGCTCAAGGAAGCAGCTTCAACTAGAGCTCTGAAGTACTATTAATAGAATAGGAGATGATTATCTGGGGCAAGATGCCTAGAGTAAAGGTGGAGTTGGGGGGTGGATGAAGAGAGGTAAACAGCTGCTTGTATACTCTGGCTGTTAATTGAAAGATTTTGTAGACATTGTATGTATGTATTGTAGGGTGACCATATGTCCTCTTTTCCCCAGACATGTCCTCTTTTTCGGACCTTAAAAAAGTATCTGACCAGGATTTCTAAATTTGCTAAAATGGTCTAATACTTCTCTAACTATGTTTCCATCCAAGTAATTTTTGTGGAAAAAGTTTTAGCGCATCAAAATAAAGCTGATGGAAACGCTAATTATCGCAAGAATTTCACAAGTCTCAACATAATATTTTTCCATTTAACTCTAGTGCATAAAATCTACGTTGATACTTTAAATGTCACAAAAAATTGTTTTGGAAACACTTTTGTCGTGAAAATTGGCATTAGCGCAAAAATATAGTGTCACATGACAGAATTTGTGTTAAGCATGATAACAAGGAATAAATCCTTGAAAGCCAATGTATTGTAAGTGATTATGGATTGATTTTAACAGCATATAGATCCAATCTGCAAATGTGGCACTTCCAGGAGTGCCAAAACAAATATCTAATTTCATGCACATCGACAAGTGCATGAGAACAAATTAATGACCACTGTTTGTGATTAATTTAATCATGGTAGACATCCATTTATTTATTAATGTTGATTTACACACCATTCAAAATAATAAACGGCAGTTATGGAATTAGCCCACAACACAAAAAACATAATTTCTATGCACAAAGATGTTTTAAATAAAAAAATAAATACACAATACTAGGAGAAAAGATTCAGTGTGCTTTTTTTGGAACACTAACAAATAACTGTAGACCAATTCTCAATTTTTGAGAATTTTTGAGAACAAAAAAATTCCCTGTATTAAAATAAATAAATTGCCAACTAAAAAACATTAAATTGAAAAATAAATTACCAAATGAAAATACGAATATATATTTTTAGACCTATATATGCCTTTTCTTTACACAAACTTAAATTAGCCTTACCCTGTTCTGTAGATGAGAAAAGTCAGCTGAATGACATTCTTTTTTCAAGACTAGATAAAACTATTTGTCCAATGCTGAGATCAATTTCAGAAAAAAAGTTTTTGAACATTTTAAAACTATATATTTTAAATATAACCCTTTTTGCCTCTGATCACATTTGCTGAGCTTCTTCAGAAAACGTAAATTGCATTATGACGCTAAAATTAATTTCAGATGATAATCAAGTTCAGTTGGTCATTAAAAGTTGTGGTACATATATGAGGGATAAAATGCAGTTGTGATGGCGATGCTTTAGATTAGACGATTGTTCAAAATAGCCTATTAAATATCAGGAATGTATCATATGACCCTGATGTTACACCACACTTTAGTAGCTCTGTATACAGCATATAGCCTACACATGGATGGATGGTCCTTATACTAAGACAGAAAGTTTCCTCCACTACTTGGTGCAGGTTGCCAGCTTGAACAGGGCCATGACAATTCGATTTCGAGTTGGAACCGGCGGCAACCTGCGATAGGTGCAACATCAGGACCAATATTACAGTCCTATCAGAAGAGCAACAGTTCTCTTTTAATTGCAATTCCGTCTTCTGATTGAATTTATTAGTGAAATTAAAATGTCTGTAAGCTGTCTAATTTCAATGAATTGTCTCAATAGACTTTGGAGGAAGAAAATTAGGGACATCTTTGAGGCGAATTAGTGATAAACACACATTTCTGTATGGAAACGGCTTAAGGGCAGATTTCTTTCACGATAAACCAAAATTTCTCGGTTACTGTCCTAACCTCGATTCCGAGATGTAGTCCAGCCCAACACTCGCGGTGGCCCAGGTAAACATAGCAGACAACTCGGTGTTGGCCTCAGACATGGCCGGCATACCCATAGCAAATTCCCATGCTTTCGTCCAGGTCGACATACTTGGGAAGCAGAATGTATGATATGTAAAGCTGGCACTTATGTGTCAGTTACTAATTAAGGTGCAAGTGATTTAAAAGCACACATTAGCTCTGCGAAGCATAAAGGGTCAGCAAAAGGTGAAAGTTCATTATGTAAATTAACGGACTAATTTTTGCGACCAGGTAAAATTGTCATCCCATTGCTTCATTTTCCATGGCTATTCAAAATAATAGTAATAGTAAATGAAGGTACAATAATGCATAAGTTACTTGTATTATAAAGCCTTTGAAAATAAAACGCTTTACCATATGATGCTCTTGATCGATATCAAATAAAAAAGCAGCAATTACTCCATTAAGGTGAAATTACAATCTTTTAAAATGTCAAAGACTGTGCTAAAGTTTTTATATTTAAAAATTCTGTAATTATAAGTCTCTTCCTCTGAACAGTTACCCCTTTACGGCTTTAAAACCATTAAATAAACCAACATCCCCCTGTAGAACTCATAAACGATTATAAGCAATCATTTATCTTTCATTAATATGGCTTTTTATGATTAATCACTTATGCATTCCACCTCAAATTGCTAAATTAATAATTGTAAATGTAATTTTTATAGGTATTGTCCATATCAGTATCATTTTAATCCTTTTTGGCTTCAGTAACTTATTGTTGCCCTTGTTCCAGTATGGAAGCGCTACCAGTTTGGCTTGCAGACAGAGTTTGCATGCAATGAAAAATAATCCATGTATAAACGTTGCATGTTGATGGTTTTATTGATTATAATGGAAGCAATCTAGTTTTGAATAAGCTATGAGGAAATAAATTAGTTTTCACTTGTATTCTTGGTAAATCAATGTAAAAAATAGAACAGTTACTTTACTTATTTGAAAAGGTATTATGTTGTAAATAAATAATAATTAAAAGACTAGCCATGATTAATATTTGTTACTTGTAATACCTTAACTGTTGCTTTGACTTTATATACCTGGTCTATATTGTCTGTGCTAAAATGTAATGTAATCTTTTGCTGTGCTTATAGCACTTTTGTATTTACATGTTGTTCTCTGGTATTTTAGTACCTGGCCAGGTTGTCTAGAAGCCTCCCCATAAACTTTACAGCTCAGGTGTATTCAAACTGAAATTTTAATTTCCTTTCATTAGGATTTACAAGTCGTCACACTTTTTGAATACACATACATCTCTAAAACAATACAAGTTACACCCAGTGAAGCATGAATGTTGCTACAAAATGATCTAAATACACACTTTCTGGCTGATTTTTTTTTTAAATCCATTTATCCTTTAGTAAATATGTGAGTTCACATTTATATTCACTGGACCCTCCACACTGCCGTATTTCCTGCAATACACCTTTGTTCCTGTTCATTACCATGAGATGGCACTAATGTAGTATTTGTGCTTGGCTCATGTCCATTGTTTTCATAAACATAGATGATGAATGAAATTTCTCCATTTGGTAATGTTTTTCCAACATAATACCTGTCTGTAGCTAAACAAAATAGCATATATATATATATATATATATATATATATATATATATATATATATATATATATATTAGGGCTGTCAATAGATTAAAATATTTAATCAAATTAATTACACGGTGTCCCGATTAATTAATTGCGATAAATCGCATATACAAATATTTGCTGAGAAAGCCCCTCATATAACAATAATTAAATGTATAATGATGAAATATTATACATATTTATCTTTAAATATAAAAAAATTACATATATATAAAATAAAAAAATATTCAGATAATTAAATGCATTACATTCTTGTGGCAGAAGAGTTAATCATTGATAAGCAGCTTTAAAGCAGCTTTAAAATACAACGTATTGTTTACTACCATATTATTGATCATAAGTCAATCATTGGAACACAGTTCGCAGCAATTCATTTCACAAGTGAATTTGTCAATCAGCTGGAGATTTATTATGAGGGCTTGTTTAAGGATCCGTCAATGAACACCTGCGTCAGACTTTTCATTTTTTTTTAAAAACAAGCCAGTGGTACATAGTACACAATACTACAGATATATTGTACAATAATGCCAAGACATTATATTCATTAAACTGTGCAATGGTTTTCAATGCTTTGGAGTTGTTGGAGGTACAATTGTATTTAAATAATTTTTCAAGGCTTTACAAAAAAGTGCAAATAGGGGTTTTATAGACATAAATTTACACTTATGTATAAATACTTGGCAAGAAAAATAAACATATTAATCAGAAAATATTAACTTAAGTTAAAGCTTAAAAACTGTGAAAACCAAATAAAACGTCTTTATAAAGCAAAGAAAAACTTGTTAAAATAGAGGTACCTACAAACAAACACAATTTTATTTCATTCCCAAAAAAGGTGAGGGGATTCATCTACAGCATTACAGAAGGAGCAAAGTGGATCTATTTCAGGAAGCATGTTTCTTAAATAAAGATTGACTGGGTAAAAACGGTGTAAAAGTTTAAAGGACACCTCCTTAACCTTGTTGGTAATTAAATATTTGTTATGTAAAGACCATACAACCTGCGTCAGACATGCTTGTGTTGCGTTTCAGGTGTGTTGCGTCATAAAAATAAAATGTTTAGGTCACTGTGTCAAGTTAAATATAGTTTAATACTCAATCTTTACACATCTTGAGATCCCTTAGATCACATTTGTATATATATATATATATACATACGAGGCGGCCGTGATTAAAAAAGTGACTTCAAAGTAGTCACCCTTTGCATAGACTTTGTAGACACTTTCACTGCCTAAAAAATGCACTCTTGACATTTTCTCAACCAACCTCTTGAGGTATCACCCTGGGATGATTTTTAAACAGTATCGAAGGAGTTCCCATCAATACTGGGCACTTATTACCTGCTTGCAGGAAATGATGGAGTGCCGATCAATGAAAATACTGACTGACTGGCAGCGCTGACACGAATTCACATAATTTCAGCTGACACATTTACACACCAAAATTGTCTTTTGCTGCCACCTGCTGGCTAAAATCTATGATGACACAAACATTTTATAAGTAAAGAAACACATCTAGCTTTTTACACATCTGCACTGCCCTTACTCTTTAGTTTAGAATGGCAGGGACACAAGCGGGTGATACAAACAATGAAGCGTCCGAGTGCTGATGTCCTGAAACATCATATTCGAGGACTAGAACTAACTGTTGTATAATATATATATATATATATATTATAATTTTTTTAACTCATCAGGTGCACTCAATTGTCCAGTACAGAGTACAGATCAATATGTTCAATATGAACTTAAAAGAAGAAAAAACTCAATTACTCATAATGCCACTGAATTATTAGCCACTCCAAAGAAGGCCTTTTTGAGCACACTGTGTTTGCTCAGAGTGAATCAAAAGACAGTTTGTTGTGAAAGAATTGAGTGAAAAAAAAAAAAACAGAAAAAAAAACAAAACAGGGAGGGGCAGGTCAAAGGCCATTGTGTCACCTGTGCACATCTCTCTTCTTCTTTCACTGGGTTTAAGTGGTTGTATTATACTCTAAGCCCTTGCTCCCGTGTTCTTCCTTTCTTTGCCATTGCCCTTTAAAGAGTAACCAGAGCCAGCGAGAAGACAGCGGGCATGCAGAGACAAACACTCTGGTCCAAGGAGTGAAAGAGGAGAGAAAGAAACTGAATGGAAAGAGAGGCCAACAGCAAATGGGGCTGTTTTAGAAAGTGGGGTAGTTAGCAGATAAAAACTGTCTCCAGACTGTAAAAAGAGCCTTCCTCTTCTGTTTCTCTCCTCTTATCTTTTGCCCTCCCTCTTCTCCTACAAAATAAGCACCAGTTTATCTTTGTGCCCTTAATTGGACTCAGAGACAAGAGTGCTTCTCAGGGCTGCTGAGACTCCAGACGCCTCGCTACTGTTCATTCATCTCTCCTCTCTTTTTCTCTCTGACCCACATGCTTTTGAGGCCTCTCTTTTTTTCTCCTCATCTCCCCTGACTCCATGCCCTGTATCTCTCTCATGTCATCTATGTGTCCCTCAATTGTCCCTTTTGTGCAGCTCTGTCAGTCTGTCAGTGGTGACATAGCTCTTACTTTTCTTACTCCTCACATTTGAAAAATACACACCCACAGACACATACCCGTATCAGAGGGACAGAAGATGGAGATGTGTGTGTGTGTGTGTGTGTGTGTGTGTGTGTGTGTGTGTGTGTGTGTGTGTGTAGCACTTCCTTTACATGGGAAACTGAGGTGTGATACTGTAGGTTCACTGAAAGGTTGATGTATTCAAAACCAGCCACAGAAAGAGAGAACAAATGCAACCAAAGAGAAGTGATACCAAAAAGCGTCAATGCCAAAAAACTGGTTCCCCTTCTGTCACTCACTCGACATTGTGTCGAATGAAGTGACACAAGGGGTCTTCCTTGGAAGCCTTGAGTACCTCTGAACTTGAGAATAGGCAAATGAGAAATTGGCAGACAGAATTTGCATTTCTTCTTCTGAGCCGAGCGGTTGTGCAACAGCAAGCTGAGTTCACCACTGTTCTACTAACCTCTACTGGCAAGAAGCACTGCTGTTGGATCTTACAGTGTTTCCGGCTGGCATTCTCTCTCTCTGCACGCTGTGCACTCCATGCCCCTGGCAGCGTTGTTTGTTTCAGGTCAGATTACCAGATTACTGGTAAATACAGCAGATAGGGAATTTCATGCCTATTTTTGCAATGAACCTGTGTGCGGCTGTACTGTACCGTGTTTCTGATAAAACCTAACAAGACAGCTGAACATTTTTCATTTTAATGAATTTTAATTTTTAAATGAACTAAAGTCAGCAGCCATATCACCATGTAGTGCAATACTGGTTGCCCACTGAAGCTAAATGAACAGTACCTGGATGGGAGACCTCCTTGGGAAAACTCAGGTTGCTGCTGGAACAGTTGTTAGTGAGGCCAGCAGGGGTTGTTAGTGGTCCTAACACCACTTTACTGTTAAAAGACACCACCATTCAGATGAGACTTTAAGCCAAGGTCCTGACTCTTTGTGGTCATTAAAAATCCCAGGACACTTCTTGTAAAGAGTAGGGGTGTAATCCTGGTGTCCTGGCCAAATTCCCCCCATGGTCCTTATCAATCATGGCCTCCTAATAATCCCCTTACATGAATTGGCTCTATCACTCCACTCTCTTCTTTCCACCAAAAGCTGGTGTGTGGTGAGCATTCTTGTGCACTATGGCTGTTGTCACATCATCCAGGTGGATGCTGCACACTGGTGGTGGTTGAGAAGAGTCTCCTATTTACAATGTAAAGCGATTTGAGTGTAGTGTCAGAAAAGCACGAAATAAGTGTAACATTCATTCAACAATGCCTCTAATACTGAAGGAAGTGTTGATGCGATGCAGGTGAATTTTTCAAATTTGTGAATCTTTTCACAATACACAAAAGTAAAAAAAAATGTGTACTTCAGGAATACACAAAGTGACACTGATGAATTTGCAGGTTTGTGTATGAAAGTTGCACTTGCAGAATTTTGAGCAGCGGAATAATTGCTGGGTGTTGCCGACAGACGCGAGCACTGGCTTGCATTCATAGAAAATCATTTTTCTAATTTTATTTCACGAGTTTGTTTGCCCATATAATCTTTAAGCTATTAAGGTTAAACTTATTTGGCTTGCTGTCCACGGAGGAGGGGCTTCAACTCAAGCTCTGAAGTATCCCCCCAAAAAGGTGAAGGAGGAGTTTTGGACAGCAAGTTCAATGCCTAGGTGTTGAATTGATGTAGAAGATCATTAGGCTTGGTAGTACGGAAGGACTACCAAGAAAGAAAAAGTTAATTGAAAGGGATGAAGATATTTGGGGAGGGATGGTGATTGCCTAGTTTCTGCAGGAGCTGTGAGCGGGGCAACTGTTGCACATTGGTGGTAGATATTGCGGGAATTTGTACTACAGTGGCAGTGTCAACTGGGGATGCGTCAATTTGAAAGTCTAACACGTCTCGCCACTGTGTTTATCGACCTGGAGTCGTGACAAGCGATGCTGTTGCTTAGGTTGGACCGACATCTCCCTCCTATGTCCACCATGTGGACCTATGGGTTGGGTACTGCTGCAGCAGTGAGAAAAGCAAGAAGCTTCAGCGGCTGCATTAGGATTAGCGCCGGGATGCATCTCGCTGCAGCGTTTATCAACCATGAATCGTAAGCGAGCACTGCTCCGGTAGTGACACACTGAAAATGCTCCTGCGGGAGCAGCGTTTTTACTGGAGGGTTTAAAGTAGTAGAGCTGGAGTATGTCCCGCCACAGTGTCCATGATATGGAGCTTATGAGTCGAAAGTGCACAGGCTCTCAAATGTCGCAGACGGGGAAGGAGGTCCTCGTCCCCAGTGGAGCGGGCCAAATTATATCCCAAGCAAAATCTCCCAGTATCAGAAGGAGGGCGCCTATGGTATTTAGATAAGATTCAGAGCTACACTCCTACCGACGCAAGGGCCTGGATCACATAAGGAGAACGGGGGCCTGCTGGGATTTGGGGCCAAATTAATCCTAGTACCTCCAGCCCGCTGTTCAGATAGGAGGGCCCATACTCCAATCCAAATGGGAGATCCTTTGTGGTCAAGAACATGAAGGATCAGTCTTCGATTTGGAAGGGGAGAGCCCCCGCGATGCCTGTACGAAGGGCTCACACTGCGATTCGAACGGAAGAGCTCCCGCTGCATTTCGAAAAGGAGAGCTTCTGAAATATGAACTGGAAAGCTAACTCTGCGATCGGAAGGGGGAGCCCACACTGCAATTTGAATGGGAGAGCCCATGTTGCATCTGATCAGGAAGACCTATGCTGCAATTCGAATGGGAGAGTCCATGCCATGCGTGGTAGCTCACGCACACTCGAACGGGAGAGCCCTCGCTGCATCCAGATGGTAACAAGCCTGGTGGGGCTAGGTTAGCAGTGAGGTTTGTAATAGTAAGGAGGCATGGCCCGAGTCTAATAAGATGTGAGGGTCTGGTGTGCTTTTCTGATGTGATGGAGGTTGGATCAAATGTATGTTTCAAAGGTGTGGGATGACCAGTGACCAAGCATTTTAATTTGATGCTCGGATAAACCTTCCTGGGCAGCAGAAGTAGTGGCCCCTATGCAAAAGTAATGGAAAGATAAATGTTTGGTAGGAATGCCGGATCTGTTGAGAATAATTTTTAGATTATTTTGAAGCCAATGTCTAGACACGGGGAGGTTTTTGTCATCATCAAATACAGGGTCGAGCGGAGAGGTAATTTGGGAGTTTCTCTGGAGTTGAAAAAAGGCCAGGGACTGGTATGGCTGAATGGGGGTTGGCAGATTGAAAATGAAAACTGAATGTCCATTTTGCAATTGATCTGTTTAACTCATATGTTGAAACAGATTGTGTCATGGTTTAAGAACTGAAGGTCAGAGAAGGTGGGGTGGATGGCTGGGTTGAAGGTGGAGTTGATGGTGAGTTCTGAGACTCGGAGGAAGCCAAAGAAATCCAAATTGAACATGGCGTTTAGGGTTCTTGTTTTGTTGGGGGAAATAGGCCGGAGCAAAGAGTAACAAGTCATTTGGTTAGGATGTCAATGGTTAGTAGTTATCTGGTGTCCGGAAGTGTGGGATTAATTTTGTGTAACCCCTTGAAAAGGAGAGCTATCTGGGGTTTTGTAATGGAAGTGGATGAGTTTAAAGAAGAAATGTAAGCTGCTAAGGTAGACTTTGATTGTTCCTGGCAGAATTTATTTGGTATTATGGAGGTGGGATATGACAGAGGATATGGAGAGGAGGGTAAAATCTGGAAAAGTTGTATGCTCTCTGGAAGCTTTTGAAGGAACTCCAAGCTGTCCAGTAGGTTTGGAGTGTTCTAGGAGAGATTGCTTTTAGTATTGAACCCTAGATAGGGTGTGGAGTTGTCTAAGAAGGTAGTCTAAAGGAGCTAGATTTTGGTAAACTGCATTGAAGCAGCTGGCTTGCGGAGGCAGCCTCACGCAAGGGCCTGCTCTGGGTGGAAGGTTTAGACGATGGACATTTATGCAGCTATAGGGAGCTTTACCTTTGATATATTGCATTTAATCGGCCAGTTTACGGAGGCAGCCTCAAATAAGAGCCTGATCCTGTTGGAAGGTTTAGATTAGGGGACCGGTGTATGACAATAGGGAGTTGTACCATAGGTATACTGTCAGATCAACTCGCTTGCGACGATAGCCTCGTTCAAAGGTCTACCCAGAGACAACGGAATATGGTGCTTGAAATGAAGAGTAGATGGTGCCCGCAGTTGTAATGTTCGTTACAGCTGCTGTGAAGCGAAGACAAAAGAGATTTAGTGGAAGCATGTTAAAACACTGCTGCAGCAGTAGAGTAAAGTGGGCCTCCTGCAGGAGCAAGGTTAATGCAGTGCTGTGGCAGTGGAGTAGAGGAGATGGAATAGTAAAAAGGGGGGCATAGTGATGGTGCACCTGTGGGAGTGCTGCTGTGTTTCCATAGCTGTAGATGCACTACTATAAAAGTATGGATCTTAGACATTGAAAGCACCTGTGGAGAGAAATAAAAATAAATGTACATACCTATAAAGGAAGCAAAAGGTTAGAAATTAAAAACATGACAATTATGTTTGTACGCACCTATAGGGGAAGAAAATAGTTAGGAATATAAAACTTTATACACACCAAGAGAATCCATCCATCCATCCATCGTCAACCACTTATCCTGTGTACAGGGTCGCGGGCGGCTGGAGCCTATCCCACACCAAGAGAATAAAAAGTTTTAATATGAAAACATAACTTTATAACATTAGTCATGTCAGGGCACTACTGCGGCAGTATCAAATGGGGCAGTGCTGGCTTTATGACATGGCTTTATTAAATGTACACATGCCTGTGGGGGAAGTACAAGTTGATTTTGGAGGTCATAGTAATTGGTTCATTATAACCATGAGCAAAGAAATGCTAAAGACTCTTAAGATTACTGCACCACCACTGCACTCGAACGGGTAAAGAACTTTGCTGAATTGCGGTTTGCAATGGATAAATATTCGTGGAGCTATGCTCCTAGACTTTAGAATAAGAAACATGGTTGTGGTGTTGTGGACGATTTAGTGGCATGGCCTGAAAGGCTCCGTAGTTGCGGCACCTGGACAACACATTTGCGCTGCTTTGTGGTGTCTTAGGAGTTTGTCCCATGGTCCGAAAACGCAGCAGTTGCGGCACCAGTACAGCACATTTGCACTGCTTTGTGGTGTCATGGGAGTTTGTCACATGGTCCGAAAGATGCCGCAGTTGTGGCACGTGGACAGCACATTTGTGCTGCTTAGGGATGTTTTGAGCGAATGGCAGGGGCACCACAGTTGTGCTTTCTTAACAACTAAAATATTTGCCATCTTCGGCTCCACGGTAGGTAATGGTGAAGTCTTGGAAAGACACCTAGATAGAAAAAGAAAGATCTAAACCTGCATACAATCCAGTGACAGGAATTTAAATGGGCTCTCAAAGAGACTTGCTGGAAGTAATATTGGTGAAACCCCTGCGTCAGGCACAATTTCAGGCGTTGCTGTAGAAAAGACAAAATAGTCATTTAGGTGAAACTTATACTAGGAAGTCATTTCACACCCCTGTGAATAAGAAATAATCTGTGAAAAGTTAGATCCATGGCCACTGGAGACTGGGCTGCACTTCCACCGTTAGAGGGAAACTTATGCTAATGCTTATTTGAGGGGAAAGCATGCGGTCAAAAATTCGGAGACATACATCTAGAGAGAAGAAAGAAAAAATAAATATTAGATTAGTGACATTTAGAAACAATAACGTGAACAACAGCATCAAATATCTGAAAAATAAGAGCTTTAGCTCTGCACTGCAAATGGAGAAAATGGACATGCAATCATTATTCACTTGTGGCCATTTGCTCCTTAGGAGTTCTGTATGCCACCTGCTGTACAATATACGTCTTGCATGATTGATGTATTTGCATTGCAAGATTTTGAGGAGATACTCCGTACTTCCCACAGAAAATCAGAGAGAGACAGTGAGAGAGAGAGACAGCTGAAGTGCCGCTAAGAGGAAACACCTGTGGGCTAGAACAGGATTTATACAATGAAGCATGTGGGATTAAAATGTAGACAGTTAAGATGAAAAGACCCTTGCACGGTTATATGAAGCAGTAGCACTGGTATATGGCGAAGCAGTGGCCAGTTTTGCAGAGGCAGCCCCAACGCAATAGGATCTGCATCAGCGAGTAATGATTTAAAAGGAATAAAGGCAGGGTTTTAACCACAGTTAAAGTGGCTGCTTTCGTTGAAGAATATAATGATTTTTGTAAAATAGCTTAAATGATAAGGAGGACGAATGTTTCAAGTGGAGTAATAAGACAACGCGTGGATCTGTCGCGGGTGGGCGGGTCCAAATGCTGGAAACAGCTGAGACAAAACAGAGGTAAACAGCTACTTATATACTCTGGCTCCGGATGAAGTTACGTTTAGGAACTTCAAAATGTGCCATATCGTTCATCTGATGTATACAGTGTGCCAACCCTCTTTAAGTTACACTGCCGCTAACACTTTACCAAAGTTGTGTTCAGAAAAATGTATGAAGAGACTAAAACTATTGTGCAACTCTTTTCCCTATTTACATCTTTAAAAAATGCTGATATACTGTATATCGATAAACATCGGGTAAACTTTCTGATTATCGAAGGGTGAAAAAGGCATCAATCCCAAGCCAAGTAATAGCCATGTGAACTCTGAATTCTGAATCACCTGACCTCATCTTTCTCTCATCTCCCTTCCCTACCCCAAGCCCCATCTCCAGTTTGCTACCAAGAGACCTGACACTTAGTACTGTTTGGAGGGGATCCCAGACAAAAATAGTCCCTTTTTTAAAAGGAGAACCATAGACAAATAGGAGATGAAGAGAGGAATGTTAAACCATCCTTTTTTTCTCTCTTTCTTTGGTAAGGGGCCAGAAGATGCACTGGTTGAATAGCCCGACTGCCCTATTAGGTTACACGCAGGAAATCTGTTACCCCCTCTGGAACATCATGTGCATCATGGTAGGATGGAAACTTGTGTGAGCGAACATGACTGAATAGTCATATGGAAAAAAGAAAGATAAAAGCAAGGGATTGAAAGAGTGAGAAGTAGAGAGGTGATGAAAATGAGAATGGTGCATATTATGTATCATAGTAAAGTGCAAACCCCAATATACTGTATGTCCAAAGACTTACAAAGTCAGAAAGATAATGTCTCATCCTTTATTTGAATTGTGAACCTTCTAATGAACTCACCCACTGCCTCAATACTGGCTGTGAGCTTGACCTTTCGAATGGTCTGGGACAGATCCCATCCAGTAATTCAACTGTTCCTCACAGTCTTTCCTTGGCCATGTAAGAGAGAGAGAGAGAGAGAGATTCCGAACAAAATCCCATCACCTTCGGGAATCCTCGTATTTCACCTATGTGTACCTTTTCAAAATAGCACTTTAGAACCTGTTGTGGTTGACATGTCGCAACAACATGGAAATTAATGTACTTTGTCCTTCATCCACCTATGGGAGCACGCAATAAAAACATTTTCTCAAACTTGTAGTTTCAATTAAAAAATAAATCAAGGCAGTTCAACTCAGTTCTGTCTGGGTTGAAAACTCATTACCATTCTTTTTTGGTACTTTATGTTATCCCACCTAAGTTCTTATGCTGAGGCCACAGTTATTTTAGAAAGTGTAATTAACTGTCCATCTGTAGCACTCAGTGCTTGCCAAATCCTCAAGTCCTACAGGGAACCTAATGTTTCAAGTGACCAATTAAACACCTGAATTCTTCCATTCATTGCATCCATTTGCCCAGTTTTGAATGCTTGTTTAATTTGACTAGTGGTTAAATGGTGGTTAAAGAATTAGTGGAGATGATAGGCTGTTGAGTAAGGAATAATTGATGAAGGACTGTTGAATGATTCATAATTTCTGTACACCCGAGGTGGTTATGTGGCCACGACGCAAGGTGGAGTGGAATTTACACTTCAGGTGTGCATTCATTTTCAATAATTCAATGGGCTGGAGTCAATTATTCCAGTTATTACATGGTTATCACACCTCAAGATATTGGTCTGATTATTTATTTCAAGATATTTTTATACTAAAACACTCTTGTGAGTGTAAGTACTGTCTTTAGCCACGGATTTAGCGTCTTGCTTTGAAACAGACGAAGTATTTGTTGCTAGTTTGAAAGAGTCACTTAAGAATTGGTAACGGAGGCTTGTGCTGCTTTTAAGTAGTTATCAGAGTAACAAGGTAGAGAGAGAATGTGTGTGTGTGTATGTGTGTGTGTGTGTGACAGAGAGAGAGAGACAGAGAGAGAGAGAGAGAGAGAGAGAGAGAGAGCAATCAATGTGTGATTACCTTCGTCTGTTGCAGCTCTCGTCAGTTGTATTATTCAGTATCATTGCTTAAAACCACCAAGATGTTCCTTTAACTACACGTCTAAGAGGCAGGGTGGCAGCACTGCTATACTTGAGTGTCGCTTTTCAATTGAAAAACTGTTTTATTGTTTAAGTTGCAAAGGTGTGTTGACATCAAGATTCTGTGTCTTGCTCATAAGTGTTTATGTGTGTGCCAATGTATATGTGAGTGTGGTTAAAACTTGAGTGAGCGAGAGAACAAGGATGATGCACATATTTTAAAAGTAAATTCAGATAATATAGAAATTGTTTTCATTTTCATTAGTTTTCTTATTAATTTTCTTAGCTTTGCAATCTTTGCCATGGCTTCTTAAAATAACTAAAATAATTACATAATTTGGCAACGTGATATGGAACTGTTTTTTGGTCACAATCTGGCACTATTCATAGATGTACATTTACTGACAAAATAATTGCACACCTTAGAACATCTGTCAACCAATCCAAATCAAGAATTTAACAGCCCTAAGTAATGCAGTATGTATCAATCAAATCACACATACAGTATAATGTGAGATCAGACATTACACTGCAGTTCAAAAGTTTCAGGTCACTTAGAAATGTCATGCTGTCAATGAAGCAAGGTTAGATATTATGATTTTTACTTTAAATAATAACTGTGTCCTTCAAACATTTCTTCTAGATTTGTCTTCTTTTGCCCATCTTAATCTTTTCCTTTAATTGATCAGTCTAAGATTAGGCTTTTTCTATGCAACTCTGCCTAGAAGGCCAGTATCCTGGAGTCACCTCTTCACTGTTGACATTGAGACTGGTGTTTTGCATGTACCATTTACCTTTATGAAGCTGCCAGTTGATGACCAGTGAGGCATCAGGTTCTCAAACTAGAGGCTTCATTTAATTGTCCTCTTGCTCAGTTGTGCACTGGGGCCTCTCACTTCTCTTCCTATTCTGAATAGAATCAGTTTGCACTGTCCTGTAAAGGGAGTAGGACAGACCGTTGTTGGATATCTGCAGTTTCATGACAATTTCTTGCATGGAATAGCCTTCATTTCTCGGAAAAAATAGATTGAAGCGTTTCAGAAGAAAGCTCTTTTTTTCTGGCCATTTTGAGCCTGTAACTGAACCCACAAATGCTGATGCTCCAGATACTCAATTAGTATAAAGAAAGCCAGTTTTATTGCTTCTTTAATCAGCACAACAGTTATCAGCTGTGCTAACAAAATTAAAAAAGGGTTTTCTAATGGTCAATTAGCTTCTTAACATGATAAACTTGGATTAGCTAACACAATGTGCAATTGGAACACGATTGTGATGGTTTGCTGAAAATTGGCAATATTCCATTAAATCAGCCGTTTCCAGCTCTAATAGTAATTTGCAACATTATCAATATCTACACTGAATTTCTGATCAATGTAATGTTATTTAAATGGAAAATGTTCTTTTCTTAAAAAAAATAAAATAAAATATTTATGAGCCCAAACATTTGAATGGCATTGTATAATTATGCAAAACGTTACACAAAGACTATTCCCCCTTTGAACATTTTAACAACATGTACTATAACAGCATTGAGAAAATCATCCATAAACTAATTTCAATTGTGCTGAGTATTAACTCTTTCCTCTATTTTCCTGTCTTCCTCCTTTTGGATGCCTTAGTGAACCTTCAAAACCACATTTTTGTGTTTCAGAGTGAGTGGGGTGAAAAATAGATTGTGATGTAGACAGCAAGGGTAATAGGATTAAGCTTCAGCTCGGCAGGGTAGTGCTGCCCTCCTAACCAGACTCACTTCCTCTCTTGTTCTCTTCCCCACTGTGAGGTCAACCAGTCATCCATTAGATCACCTGAGCTGGCTAATCCCTTCAAAATGATTGAGTCAGATAAATCTCTGAGACAGAAAGCATAAAAGACAAGAAAGCTAGACAGAAAAAAGCGATTGAATGAAAGAAAGATTTGACCCCAAAGAACAAGAGAGTGAGGATCTCATGAGATTTTAGTTGTCTGAGTGGACTGATGCCTAATATGTAGAAATTAAATATGCTGCCCTTTTAAATTCACTCTTGTGTCTGCGCAATATGGCACAGCAAGAGAAAAAGGACAAAAGAGAGGGGCAGAAAGCCATGGGGTCAGAAGAGAAGGCATAGACATGAGATGGATTTGAAATAGCTATAGAACTAAAGAGAAACAGAAAGAAAAGTGTAGAATTATATAGAGTAATAAATACTGACAGATTCTGTATAATGTTGGAACTTTGGTCCCTGTTTGGAGCTTGTCATACGTCCTGTGCTGAGGACATCATCACAAACATCAAGATCAGTTCCTTAAATCGGCCATCATATGCACTCTTTGCTAACGGTCTTGTTGAAGGGCCCTTCATGAAGTAATTCAGTTTCTGACTTTTGCTTGGAAAGACCCCCATCATAAAGCATCGCCTTCCTGCAGTGCCCTTCAAGGGCACAACAATTCAAATGTTCATGTACCCTGAAATCGACCCCATCCTGCTGAATAACTTATTGTACAAGTCCCCCATTAGACATTTCTGCATCAATTCAAAAATTGTCACTTTTTCCTCTGGTGCAATAAAAGCATGTAGTGCAAGCAACTTTCAAGACATGAGTTCTGGTAACATGGAAACCAAGAAGTTATCGCAGATATATAAACAATGTTGAGTATTATTCTGAGTTTGCATTGTTGTTCTAGAAATAAATTTTTACTTAACTGACGGTTTGGGTGTGCGGCAGGGTTAATAAAATATGCATTCCTGTTGTCTTAATTTCATAATTTACAACTTAAACAACTTTCATTTTGCACCACTCTGTGGACATGTCACCCATAAAGTGGAACTCAAACATGACCATATTTTCAACAGCACTTCCAGCTTCAGCCAATGGGGCCAGTGGTTTGAATTTTGGTATGGTGTAGGTTTGAAAGTCGGTAGGGACAATTAGCAAACATAATATTAAAAAATTTTGTAATGTTGTAAATGTATTAAGTAATTAAGAAAATGCTAGATAGTCGATCTGGTAAAATAGGCAAAACATTATTACCTAATATAACAAGTCTAATTTATTATTTCTCTGGCCCACCATATTAAATATTAACCTTTTTTAAGAAATTCTAAAGAATAAAGAAATTGAGAACTGTACACTAGGGCTAAACGATTAGGAGAAAAATGTGATATGCGATGAACTTGTATAATTTGAATACAAACAATAAATCTAAGATAAATGGTTCAAAACCAAATGTTATCTTTTTTTAAGGAGATTTACATTGAGAAAACGATGTACAAGGGACAAGAAGTGACATTTTGTCAAATGTATTATCCAGCATTAAAGTACAAAATATAAGTAGAAATACAGTATAAAACAGGGTAGGGTAAATTAACAATTCACATGCGTAAAATGACATCACAAAATAGATATTGGGGAGAATGGAGCATTGGCATTTCCCCCCACTTTCTGCATTACAACTCTCCTCACTCCCACATAATCTTTTCTCATATTGCTTGTTTACTTACATTTTATCTGAGAAAGTAAGCCTCCTAAACAAAGTAGGCTTTAGGCTTAGCATACAACTAATATATATATTAGTATATATTAAGCCTCTCAGAGGCTTAATTAGCCTGATAAGGGACCGGGTGTGTATAATAACGACCCGGCCCTCCCCTCCGCCCTGTCACATTCCTCCCTCATTCTCTCAGGCTGGGGAGCCCCCGGCATGACGTACATCCCCCGCCCCTTTCCCTGGGGGAGGGTGTGCCCTAAGCCGCATCATCCCCAACTTCCTGAATCTGGGAGGGGACAGGGGGAGGAAAACAAAAATAATTAAAATATGGGGGGGGGTACTTCCTGTAACTGCATAGTATCCCCCTAAAAAAACACTGTAAAATTTAAAAGAGAGGAAAAAGGCCAATGCGGAGTGGCAGTGGGAGAGAGAGAGGAGAGAGAGATGAAAAAAAAAAAACACTTACTCGCCAGTTCTCTGATACGCCGTAGCTTGGTCCTCGGCCACTCCTCCACCCTCTAACGGACGACAGTCACGCCTCCATCCTCCAGCCCCTGGTGGACGGAACGCCCCTCCACATTCTCGGGGAACATAAGGGGTCTCCCCCGCCCCTGGCAGCAGGTCTCCCACTCCAGGCGGTCGGCAGCGAGCCCCTCCACACTCGCGGTCGGCAGTCTCAGACCCCGGCGCATTTCAGTGGCTGATAGGGGACTCCACCCCTGGCAGCAGCCAGTGTAAAGGGAATAATGGAAAGGTGGAGGCGAGAACCGGCTTGACAATATAAATAATAGTTTAATGAAAAACTTAAACAAAAGACACAAACACACACATGACGGTCAGCTGCCCGTAAACGACCTCTCTCCGTCGCATCACCATCCGCAGTCGGCCTTTATCCCTCTCAGAGGATTAATTAGCCTGATAAGGGATCGGGTGTGCATAATCATGACCCGGCCTGCCCTCTGCCCTGTCACAATATATATATATATATATATATATATATATATATATATATATATATATATATATATATATAACAGTTAGTTCCGTTCCTCGAATATGATTGGACGAGAGACGTTCCATGAGCACAGATGGTCTGACACCATCAGCACTCTGATGCTATATCCAGGCCACTAGGTTTCAGTGTAAGTCTAAGACGACATGAACAAGAACTTAGTGCACATTTAAAGAAATCTTACAAACAATTGTGATTGGTGCATCCTGAAAAGCTCTGAGAAAAGTAACAGCTGCCTCGTGACAACAATGTTTATGCGCTGATTCAGAAGAGGTAGGAAAACAATTTCCATATTAATAATAATACTAAGGAGCTTTAATAGTTTTTCAAATGAAAATAAAAACAAAGCATAAAGTTGTGTGGTAAAATTGTCCAAATGTTAGTCGGGACATTTCAGATTTTCTGAAAGTTGATATGGACATGTCCCTATCATCCCTACCTAAATTTCCACCTATGCATAAACATCCAATGGCCAGCTTTAAAATTTTTAAATGTTGATGTTTGTTGGGCAGTGTGAATTGGCATTTAAACAGAACTCATAATAGAACAGGAATGCATTTATTAAATTCATCCATTTTATAGCTATGCAATATATGCTTGAATGAATTGATGACAAACCAGTAACTATGTAGAATACCTGAAGAATCAGAGATATAGGCTTTAGTGTTTGGTCTTTTGAAGTACCACACATCAAAGGAAGCCCATGGTTCATAAAAGATAGAGAGAGAGATGCTAGAGCTGTCTGGGTGCCTGACTATCCAATATCCATCCTTTGAATTTCCAATCAGAGCTCTGGGACTGTGCAAATGATTCCACTGGAGCTGTAGAGCAGATACAGACTTCGGTCTTTGGCACTCAGGGTTGAATCTAAGGCTAGTCTGTTATTATGGTTGAACTGTTATGCAGAAATTCAGTCTCCATACAATGAGAGGGCATGGCTCCAACCATGCAGGATCAGAGGAGAAACCCTGCTATACTACATTTATGGCAGCATTTGTTAAAAAGTTTAAGGTTTCAAGACGTGAATAAATGAGGCATGGAAAACATATAAATGACACATTTTCCTCCCTTAGATAAAAGTCAGACAAAATTATTTAATAAAGAAACCAGGGACAAGAACATTTTTACATTATAAATACAGCTTTCTGAGCCTTTCTTTTTTATTATTTTTTTTTTTTACCTTTTTTTTGCTGCTGTATTGGTGCCGTATTGATTCAAGTCAATGTGAGAGGCCTAGGTACTTTGTGTGCTTAAGCCGGAATTAGTTAGACACACTGATTAGCCTACTTTGAGCCCTGGAACATTCCTCCCACTGTGAAACACATTTTCTCACAGGTTACAGAGAAAACATGAGACAGAACAAAAACCTATCATCCTCGCTCAGGATCCCCATGTATGGAGCACCCCAGTCTCTCTGTCTTGCTCTGTCAACAGGCGGTGGGCAAAAGGAGTGGGGCATAACGTGTGGCTCTCTCCAAACGAGCCTCCAGAGGCTGTGAGCATATTTACTTAGCCACCGTTTTGAAAAAGGGATGAAATAACAAAAATGTAGCGAAGGAAAAAGCCGAGAGAGGGACTGAGTGGGTGAGTGAGTGAAGAAAGGAGTATATGAGTTGTCGAGATGGCATGCCAAGTAACTTTATGCACCTCCATTTCCCAGTGTTTTTACAGGAAACAGTTTGGATGTTACCCATGTGTCATGGAGTCAGTGGTGGGACAGAGTTGAGTTTTATCAGACTATTTAGCAGAGACGGGCCATTTCTATTAAAATAAATGGAAGAAATTGGAATGGATGCAGAAAAGGAAGTCCCGCCTTAATGGTAAAAAAGCCTATCACGCAGCAGCCGCAATAATATAAAACATTTTTATATTTCCCTGTGTGTGTTTGGGGGGGTATATAAACACGGAGACGCCTACACCAGCCCCCCCGCCCCCAGGGCCCCGGAGTACCTTAATACAGCTGTGATTGTATATGTGCCCTTTGTTAGTTGCTTTTGAAAAGAAAAAGTTGGGACTTGGTCAAAGAAAATCATAAGTTGCTGTCAAAGCTCAGGAGATTTAATAGAGCTATCAATTACGTTTCAATAAAGTATCAGCTTTGTCTCAGATATTCATTAAAAATTCCTTTTGGAGGAATAAAAAATATACACTAATGAGACAACTGTTGACATGCAGTAAAGTAAGAAGAGGTATACTTAGATTATAGATGGCATACAGCAACTCATCAATCATTTGGTCCTGGTTTGATGCAAAACTAACCTGTCTGTACTTGAGTTTGCTGTATTTAATAAACTGCCCATGGATCCCACTCAACCCGAGTCCTTGTTTCAATTGCAGTATAGGAGAAACTATTGAGATATTACAGAGATCTCATTTGTTTTTCAGTTCTACATGATTGGCATTTGCAGTGTCTGTCTGCTTTGGGCATCAAGTGGCACTGTAGCTGATCTGCTGAGCTGATCTCCAATATAGGATTTTGAAGTTTATTTTCCAGAACATTTATTTGCAACATGGGGAATCCAGATATCAGCTTTACATGACACATATTTTAGGCATTAGTTTTAACATCAACTATTAGGTTGTTTGTTTGTTTTTCCATTTTAGAATGCAAATAGTCTATCTCTTTTGTTACCTGTCTATACAGTAATTGAATGCCTGGGGTGTAGTAATGATCTCTTGGAGTGTTTGTGAGGCCTCTTTTTAAGAGCACTTGGATTGTGTTGCTAAGGCTATGGGATATCAAAACATGGGGCGTTCACATGTACTGTATATCCTCATTCCAGAGAGGTCATGGGTCAGCATTGCTGGCACATTGTATACTGATTTTATGTGTCCATGTGTCCTGTGGAAAACAGTGTGGGCAGCCCTTAGAAGTTATACAGGATCACCCCCTCCAACAACCATGCACAGTACCCGAGCTATTAAGATGCAGCAGATGTAGAGAGCTGGGCTGTATTGCAATGCCCCGAACACCCCCCACGACCACTCCAGCTGCAATCATTAGCCACTAGTGCACCACTATTGTTTGAAACCATATTGGGGTGGGTACAGTCTTCACAGATGGGTGTTAATGAGTTTGCTGAGAAAATATTGTAAAACGGAAACTGCCTGTTCATTATGGGTGGGGTCCCTGTGATTCTTGTCATGGTAGTCTGGTTGTGAATCTGGCCCTTGGTCTATTTTTTTTTCTCATAAAGGTGCTAGTGTGTTAACTGGGGTCAGACCTGACAAAGTATTGTTGATGTATAAAGTCAGACAACTTACACAATGATGGTATGTTATTACAATATCTTACACTACACTATCTTACACTATGATCAAGTCTATACTTCATGGACAGATTTAAAAATTACATTTTGCTCTTCAAAGAGTTTTTGAAAGCATGTCTTATGTTTTGAATAATTTATAGTCTATTTCACACACACCCTCTCCCCTTTACTTTCCTATAAATGGTCTCTCAAGTCAAGTCAAATGTATTTGTATAGCGCTTTTCACAAAAAGTGTTGTTTCAAAGCAGCTGGACATGAAATTATTCAGAAAATGAATGAATATAATGACAATATTAGTTATGTATGTTTGAAACTATTAGCTGTAGGTCAATGGTTAAGCAAAATGTTTTTGTATGAACTACAAGTTTTAGTGTTAAAGTCCTTCAAGTCATCCCGAATTAACTGAGGAAATACTCGTAGATGCATTGTCCTTAGATTTTGGCCGATGAAGGCTTTTGTTTGTTGTTAATTCATTTTCTATGTAGTTATTTTTTTAAGAGAGAGTTGTCCCTCCTTTGACCAAGATAATAAAGGTATCATTTAGTGAGTAGCATCACAATCCAGCTTGAAGCTTATGGCAGGTAATTTTGCTTAACACCATCCTGAGCCCATGCTTCAGACAGTTGTTCATGAAGGATCCCATATCTTTTAGTTTGCATCAATTCATCCTCTGTGAAGTCCACCTCAGTAGACTGAAGTGAAGTCTGGCTGGCGCATGCTGCAGTTGGTCATCATCACTCAGCGACATAGTGGGAGTCGGACATCAGGCAGGACTGAAGATGGATCTGGCAGGCTCTGGTATATATCTGGATATAATCTAGCATAACTAGGAATTGAGGGAAAAGTCAGGTGTATGCCTGGAGGAATAGATACATTTTTAGTCTAGACTTAAACTGAGAGAGTCTGAGTTCCAAACACTGCTAGGAAGACTATTCCATAGTTTAAATATGAAAATGATCTCCCGTTTGTGGATTTTGATAGTCTCAGTATTGTTAACAGGCCAGAGTTTTGTGATCGTAGTGAGCATAATGGATTATAGTCTGATAGAAGTCACTTAAGTACTTTGGAGCTAGACCATTCAAAGCTTTATAAATAATTAACAGAATTTTAAAATGAGTACAGATAGCCAATGTAATGCTGATAAAATGGGGCTGATATGATCATATTTCTTGGTTCTAGTTAGCACTCTAGCTGCTGCATTTTGAACCAACTGAAGTTATTTATTAAACCTGCAGGACATCCACCTAGTAATGCATCAACATAATCTAGTCTTTTGGTCATGAATGCATGAAAGAGTTTTTAACATCAGAACAAAATAGCATGTGTCGTAACTTAGCAATATTTCTGAGAAGGAAGAATTAAGTTCTATACATTTTGGAAATTTGTTTTTCAAAGTTTAGATTGCTACCATTATAACACCTACATTTTGTGCTGTAGAAGTTGATGTTACAGTACATCCATCAAGAGTCAGATTATATTTTAGTGTCTTATTATTTTAGATTTTTGTTCCAATAATTGGTACTTCTGTTTTATATGAATTGAGTAGAAGGAAATTTCTTGCCATCCACTCTTTGATATTATTTATACACTTAGCTAATTTGGAAAATTGTGAACGTTTGTCAGGTTTCAAAGAAATACAAAGTTGGGTATTGTAAACATAACAGTGAATACTAATTCCATAGTTCCAGAATGTCTACCAGAATTTTAGAGCGAATCCAAACTATGATCTGTAATAATTTCATTTACAATTAGTGATTTGGATGAAAGTAATCAAATGTTTAGTAGCCCTACCTTTTATATGATGTTTATCTTCAATTTGTTTCTAAATTACTTAATGAGGGTTTTGTGCTTGGTAGTTCGGGAAAAGACACAGTCTCTAAATGATATATAGGTGATTCATTCTCTATTTAGATTAGCCAGTTTGTCTGCTTCCTGACCTGTGCCCCAGTTAGTCAAATACTATCACTATGATATGACTATGAGCCGTATTACTAGAGAGGAGAGTGGCATATTCCCTGGAGGGATGGAGTCTGTCTCTCTTTGGCAGGCCAGGTCTTCCACAAAAACAAAAACAATTGTCTATGAATCATATGCTATTCTCTGGACACCACTCAGATAAACCTCATCACCATGATATGCAGGGATGAGGCCAGAGCATATTACAGTGTCTGACATTGTTTTTGCAAGTTCAAACACTTCTTTAACATAATTTTTACTGATCTCCATTTAACGAAGCTGGACATTGACCACATGACGTTGATTGCTGACGTCATTGGACTTCCTGTTGCTGACGGCACAGCACGCTGCACGCTGCACGAGAGTTTGTTTGTGGCCTGCTTAGCACTGCTTATTCTCATACGTTCAACGTTATAGTCATCGTTCATAGTTATCCTTTGTCATTGTACCGCGTCGTTCATAGTTATATCCTTTGTCATTTTACCACGTTTCAGATTCTTCTGCTTTTTCTCCCGTTTCATCTGCGTGTATTTTACTGGTTGCTGCTGACACCTAGCTAGAGTCTGTGTTTGTAGCCTTTAATCCTTAAACATCTGCCATTTTTAAGCACGCATCGGGTCTTCCCATATTATTCTCTTATCGGGATTCAACTGCGCGCATATTCCACCTGCATCCGCTTTCTATTTTTATCGCGGTTAAACTGCGTGCATTTTTTCAGCACGCACCCGTTTCTTCTCCTCTGTGGTACACAGATTATTGCATCGATCTCAAAGCACCGCTTATCAAGAACAACCACCACCAACAACAAACAATTTTGTGAGGGATTCAAATCAACCTCAAAACCCTCACTGCTCAGGAACAACGAACAATTTGCGGTAAGTCATGGCATCGGCTCATGTTATTTGTTCATGCATTGCATGTCACATGTTTAAAATAGCCTCCTCTGTCAGCAGTGAGGGATTCACTTGTGATAAATGTAAGGAATTAGTCAGGCTGACGGAGAAGGTTAATGAGTTAGAGACTCGCATCCGAACGCTAGTAGAGGTCAGTGAGAAAGAGAAGCCGGTAGATACTGTTTCGGATGTGGGCAGTACAGAGAGCAACACACACACTTTGGTTCCGGTTATAGAGCCCCTGCAGCAGGGCATTTGGGTGACATCTCGGCGGCATACTCGTTCAGCAAAGAGACACCACTCTCCCGCTCCTGTTAGGGTTTCCAATAAATTCTCCCCACTCAGTGATACACCCACTGAGAATCATTTTGAAAGAGCCCTTGTTATCGGTGATTCTATTGTAAGGAACGTGGAAATAGAGACTCCAGCCACTATTGTTAATTGCATTTCAGGGGCCAGAGCGTCTGACATCAAATCAAATTTACAAGTGCTGGCTAATGCTAAACGTAGATTTTCTAAAATTGTTATCCATGTCGGCACTAACGATGTCTGGCTTTGCCAGTCGGAGATCACTAAAGATAATGTTAAAGAGGTGTGCAAATTTGCAAAAACGATGTCAGACACTGTAATATGCTCTGGTCCCCTCCCTGCTCATCGTGGTGACGAGGTTTATAGTAGATTAGTGTCACTGAATGGCTGGATGTCTGAGTGGTGTCTGCAGAATAAAATAGGATTTATTGACAATTGGAAAAGTTTTTGGGGTAGACTTGACCTGATAAAGAGAGACGGACTCCATCCCTCCAGGGAAGGTGCCGCTCTCCTCTCTAGTAATTTGGCTCATAGACTTAATAATGATATTAATTGACTAAATGGGGCCCAGGTCAGGAAGCAGACAAACTGGTTAATCCGAACGTCTGCTAGCTGCCATGAGACGTCACACAGGTCACATAAACTACAACACATAGAGACTGTATCACCTAGATATCTCATAGAGACTGTGTCTGTTCCCGAACTACCAAACACAATACCCTCACTAAATCATTTAGAAAAAATTTGATTAAGGTCAAACTTGAACAAAACAAACAAATTAAAAATAAACATCATATAAAAATAGGGCTACTAAACATTAGATCTCTTGCTACCAAAGCACTAATTGTCAATGAAATGATTACAGATCATAGATTGGATGCGCGCTCTGTTTGACTGAAACCTGGCTTAAACCGGATGAATATATTAGTTTAAATGAATGTACTCCCCCAGGTTATTGTTATAAACATGAACCTCGTCTGAAGGTTCGAGGAGGAGGTGTTGCTACAATTTACAGTGAAGTTTTTGGTGTTATTCAGAGGACAGGATATAAATGTAAGTCTTTTGAACTAATAATGCTTAATGTGACACCATCAAATACAAATATAAATAAAAAATCTCTGTCGTCCTTTACCCTTGCTACAGTGTATAGATCACCCGGCCTTATTCAGATTTCCTTAGTGAATTTACACATTTTTATCAGATCTTGTAGTTACTGTAGATAGAGCCTTAATTGTTGGTGACTTCAACATTCACATAGATAATGAAAATGATACATTGGGATTAGCATTTATCGATATTCTCAACTCTCTTGGAGTCAGACAAAATGTAACAGGACCAACTCATCGCCATAATCATACGCTAGATTTAATTCTTTCATATGGAGTTGATGTTGATAATATAGAAATTCTGCAGCAGAGCGATGACATCTCGGATCATTACCTCGTCTCTTGCATGCTGCAATCAGCTAATGTTACTCAATCTACACCACGCTATCGTTCAGGTAGAACTATTCTTTCCACCACTAAAGATGAATTTCAATCAGGATTTAGGCCTCATCACAGTACAGAGACTGCACTTATCAGAGTTACAAATGACTTGCTCTTATCATCTGATCGCGGCTGCATTTCTCTTCTAGTGCTTTTAGATCTTAGTGCTGCATTCGACACGATAGATCACAACATTCTCTTGAATAGGCTGGAGAATTATGTTGGAATTAGTGGAGTTGCATTAGCATGGTTTAGGTCATATTTAGCAGACCGCTACCACTTTGTCTATTTAAATGAGGAATTGTCAAACCAAACAAAAGTAAAGTATGGAGTGCCACAGGGATCAGTTTTAGGGCCTCTGCTTTTCTCCATGTATATGCTTCCCCTGGGAGATATTATCAGGAATCGTGGAATAAGTTTCCACTGCTATGCTGACGATACACAACTTTATATTTCTTCAAAACCTGATGAGATTTCACAATTCTCAAAATTAGCAGAGTGTATCAATGAAATAAAAGATTGGATGGCCAGAAATTTCCTTCTACTCAATTCTGACAAAACAGAGTGTTGTAAACTTTTTATCCTTCTAGAGAGTGGGAAACTCAGAAGGTAAGACCAGGAGACTCGGTTGTATCTTCAAGCAGGATTCTTTATTGAGAAATTCGTGCTGTCAGCAGCTGCAGGGACCAACATCTAACTAAGGGAACTTTACATTGTAATTTATACATGCATTTAGAGGGCAGTGCTTAGAGATAGACACAAAGCACCCAGGTGATAACTTTAAAGCATGCAAATGATGTATACAGGCATAGGAAACCCACCCTAGACTCTAGATTGTTACCAGTCCTAATCCAATCAGTATAACTATTCAGATACGGAGATGCTAATCCAATCAGCCTAACTATTTAGACAACTGGGGCTGGGGCTCCAATAGCCATTAAAAGACAGAGGATGAGATTGTCAGTAGTCTGACTAATTTAATTTACAATAGAGAGAACAGAACTGGAAGGAAATCTCTTGCTGGAATACTCTTTCTAACAGCTGATATATTTATCATTTATACCTTAAATGCTAAATGCAGTCTACTCTACTTTCCCAGTTTATATATATGATTGTGTTTAACATTTTATAAATTTGTAATACAACAATTCCCCCTTTGAAAGTTCTAATAACTCTCACAAAATAAAAATTCAGACACTTAAAAGTTCATTCTTGTAACTTGTGATCGTTACAGGCACATAGCACTTGCTCTGTGTTGTTTTTTTCTGTGATTGCATGCTGACACAGAACAAACATGCAATTAGGGTCCGTGAATTTCTTATGGGTAATAATCTTTTCTGGTTGGAACTGTTATTTTCTCGTGAGGTGCTTGAGTCATTTGTTGAATGAAACACTTGATACTGTGGACGCATAAATAGTACACCAGTAGGAAAAAGAACAGCAGAATTGCTATTTCCTTTATCCACAGCCAGGGTTTACCTAGCAAGTTTCCAAACCATGAAGAATTATTTTCAGTCATCTGATGTAAATTTGCTGCAAGATCAAGAATGTCTTGTTGGATTTTGTTCAAGTTCTCTGTTGGATCCATTAAACCGGTTGCAGCACTCGGGGCCGATAATGGTGCAGGCTCCCCTTGCGTTGCTAGAATGTAATCCAAGGCCACTCTGTTCTGTAAGATCATTATCTTGTGCTGGCGAGAGTGTCCTTGATGTTACCAAGGGCCAAAGCCGTATTATTGGCCAATTTCTGTACAGAATTTGATAAGCTTCTGACTTGATCAAGGGCCTGCATGACACCATAAGACGGGATTATTGCTCCAAGAGTTCTCGACCACCATGTTTGTGCACAAGTGAGTCCTGGAATGCAGCCATCTTCTTTGTTTGTGGAAGGTGGTGAATTTTGTAAATGTGTAGAGCTTGGGGTGGAGTGTGTATTTTCTCTGATAGCTGGTAAAACATAAACCGGGGTGCACCTGCCATTGAATCGACTGGGTAGAATATTGTAGACAGAAGTTCCACATAACCAAAAAATGCCAGTCGGTGGAGGAATCATACACCACTGATTTATTGCCAAGAGTTTTGGAAGGGATGGTGTCCTGTGGAGACACTCTTCTAAGTCTTTGTCCTCTTTTCCTGCTGATGGAGTAATGTCTACATGGGATTTTGTTCTCACTTCGACCACAAAGCTGCAAAGTTCACAAGGAATTTCACCCAAGGTAGTCGAGGCTGGAGCATAATTTTCCATACACCAAGGAAAAGTCATTGGCAAAAGTAGATCTGTCATAATGGGAGGAGCTGAAGTTAGGTTGCAGGATGGTAATCCAGGAATGCAACATGGAGAGGGTGGAGGAATTGTTACATTGTGACATGTATCCTTGTTGTATAATCCACTGGTATGATGATCAAAGAAGGTACACGTGTCACATTTGGAGATAGGGTGTGCCACCCATGGGATTCCTGCTCCTACTGAGGGTGCGTGTGGCATGCAAACGTCCTTTCCTGCAAACAAGGCACTTCTTGACATATTCGTCAGCTCTAAGAACATGTTGTTTCTTTTCGGAGTCCGCGGACGAGCCTGAGGAAGAACTGGGACTGTGTTTGTTCATGATGTCCAGACCGCTGTGCTCCACCATGATGGTTAGAAATGTGACAATCTTGATCATGTTGATGGATGACTGAAGATTCCGTATGTGAGTGTGTATTTTTTTTTTTTTCGTTCTTCTTGTGATACTGGGCTTGGGAGTGGGTCTAGTTGTTTTCTGGAAGTTGTGGCCTCATACACAGGTGAGGAGGTCGATGCCCATGGGTCTCGGGACAGCCATCAAGTGGTATCTGCAAAGAGGGTAGAAAGAAAAACAAAAGACAGTAGAGCAGTATTTGTTCAAACACCAGGGTTGTGTCCTAAAACAAAAGACAGTAGAGCAGTATTTGTTCAAACACCCGGGTTGTGTCCTTTTCTGAGTCTGCTAATGTTGTTCCTTCTTTCCCTATTTCATAATTCCTTTGACACCTAAAGAACAGTGAGGTAAGGATGGACTAGTGGATGGGGAAGGCCTATGAGGGAGTCTTCACCACAGGGTTTGTCCCCCGATGCATATTGCATTCGGTTCTTCCCTGGGCTCCTCACTGGTCTGTGTCCTATCCTATCCCTGTAGGTGGGGGAACAACTTTGCAGTGTGACACATGAGTCCAGGTTTTCTTTCCCTGACACAATACTGCAGCTGCTGTAATCAACATCACTTGATGTGGTCCGTGCCACTCTAATGGCTTATTTCTGAATGTCTTTATCATGACCCATTGACCTGGGATGATTGTGTGTCCACCTTCTGGTGGAGTTTGCCAACACGACACAACTCTCTCTTTGGCACTCTGTACTGCCTTTGTGAGGTTTTCACAGTAGCCGATCAGGGCATCTGAGGCAATGTGTACATCAGCATTTCTAAGATCAATCACACCTGGCATTTGCATTGGGCGTCCAGTAATAATCTCATGAGGGCTCAGTCCTACTGATCTGTTAGGTGACGCTCTCATACTACACAGTACTGCTGGCAGCGCTTCTACCCATGGTACTCCTTCCTGATGCATTTTGCTTAGCCTGGTTTTAATTATTCTGTTACATCGTTCAACCTGTCCTGATGCTTATGGTCTGTATGGGCAGTGAAGATTCCACTTAATCTTCAACATTCTAGACACTTCCTTGACTACCTGTCCTGTGAAGTGTGTACCTTGATCTGAGTCAATGCAATCTGGTAATCCCCATCTGGGTATGAAATCAGTGACAAGACATTTAGCAGTATGTGCAGCTGTAGCACGCCCTGTTGCATAAGCTTCTACCCATCTAGAGAACTTATCTATTACTACCAAAACGTCAGTTTTTCCCTTACACGGAGGCAATGATATGTAGTCAACTTGCAGGTGACCGAAATGGTCCTGGTGGAGCTGGGGTATGTATTGCTGGTGTAGTAGCTGCTGGTACCTCATTATTTTTCTGACATGTAACACACCTCTTTGCTGTTTCAGTGGCTACATTTCTGAATTTTGGATTCCACCATTGATTAGAGAACCTGTGATTCATTGTTGCTGGACCACTGTGACCCAAATTGTGTATTTGTTGAGCCAAATATGGCAGCAGTGATTCGGAGCAACATACTTTCCCCTTTGGTCCAGCAGCCAGATGAATCCACTGTGGCTCCTTTGTCTAACCATGTCCATGCTTCATACAGAGGAACGTCTTTGTACAGATCAATTATTGATTCAGGAGGCAGAATTGTCTTCTGTGCTATACTACCTGAACACACTTGTACAGTTGCATAGGAACAAGCTTGTTTAGCTGCTACATCAGCAAGAGCATTACCTTTAGCTTCCATTGTATTAGTGGTGAGATGTGCTTTCACTTTGATTACTGCCAATTTCTTTGGAAGTTTCATGGCAAACATTAGATCTTTCACTAATCCAGCATGCTTAATGGGGATCCAGCAGAAGTTAGAAACTGTCTGGTTTGCCAAATGATACCAAAATCATGAATGACCCCAAAAGCATACCTGGAATCTGTGTAGATATTTGCAACTGATCCTGAAGCTAGTGTGCATGCTCTTGTTAAGGCTACTAGTTCTGCAGCTTGTGCTGAAAAATGATCTGGAAGACGAGCTGAAGCAACCACTTCAGTGGTGGACGTTACTGCATAACCTGCTCGTCTGTTACCTTCAATTACTTGAGCTGACCCATCAACAAATAACTCAAATTCTGAATTCTCTATGGGAGTTTCTTTTACTTCACTCGTAGATGTATATGTAAGCGTAACACAATCATGTGTCATTTTGCCTTCATCCTCTAACAAAACTTCAGTCATTGCAGACATCATACATGAGGATGGGTTCGTGACTGGTGCACGCTGTAGAACTATATTCGGGGCTGTGAGAGTTGCTAACCAATTTCCCCAACGAGAGGAAGTGACAGAAGTGACCTTTGCCTGATTCATTAGTGCGGACACTGCGTGAGGGCATCTTACGTTTACAGTCTGTCCTAACACCATTCCTGATGAAGCCTGAAGCGCTAGATGAACTGCCTGTACTGCTCTGAGGCATGGGCCCATACCTTGAGCGACTATGTCAAGTTTACCAGAATAGTAATGAATTGGGCGTAAACTGCCCCCATGATCTTGCATTAAACATGCAGTCATGAAGCTTAAATGTTCATGGACATAAAGAACAAAGGGTCTATCAGTTTGTGCAATTCCCAATGTTGGTGCTTGACATTGTGCTCTCTTTAAATCATTGAACGCTTTGAGGTGAAGTTCTTCCATACAAACAGTATCTGAATCTTTACCATGGCCTTTTAACAAGTCATAGAGAGGCTGAGCAATCGAGGCATATTCTTCAATCCACGGTCTACAGTAACCTGCTGTTCCTAAAAATGAGCGGAGTGTTTTAATGGTAGTAGGCGGAGGTATGGATTTGACTGAAGCCGCTCGATCCTGTGTGATGGATCTATTTCCTGCACCAATTGTTTGACCCAGAAATATGACTTGCTTTTTAGCAATTTGAGCTTTGTGAAAACTGCATTTGTGTCCTTTTTTATGCAAACAGTCCAACAATGCTGCCAATTCAGTTTGATGTACCTCGTGATCTGTTGAGGCAATCAAAATATCATCGAAATATTGGATCATAGTGGACTGTTTTACCGGACATTCTGGGTCACACAAATCACGTCTGACAGCCTGATGGTATATAGTTGGGGAGTTTTGAAATCCCTGTGGCAAACGTGTCCACTGGTATTGTTCATAGTCAACTGTAAACGCTAACCATGGCTGGCTGTCAGAGTGCAACGGTACAGAAAAGAATCCATTAGACATATCAATTACTGAAAAAATCTTACACTCCAATGGCAAGCCATTACAAATTGTAGAAGGATCTGCCACTAGAGGGGTGATTTTATCAATATGTTTATTGGCTACTCTGTAGTCTATTGTAAGTCTCCATGTTGCATTGGACTTCTTGATAGGCCATATGGGTGAATTACATGGACTGTTGGTTTTAACTAGCACTCCTTGCGTCAGCAACTTTTCTACAATAGGTTTGATCCCCTGTATAGCTTCCTTATTGATTGGATATTGTTTGGTGACCGGAGGTGGAGCTCCTGTCAATTTGACTGGTTCTACACCTGTCAACAAACCACAATAATCCTTGTCTTTAGCCCAAATTGGATGATTCTGTAAGAAAGCATACTCTGGAGGGATTGCATTATTGGTAGAAACTTGTGCTGAGCAAATTTTAATGCTAGCAGATTCTGAGGACATGTCTAAAGTTAGATGTACTTGTCTCAGGAGATCCATGCCTAAAATTGCACCTGTATTTAATGGAGCACATAGCAGTTTTGTAGTCAGAGTTTTCGGGCCAAATTGTACCTCTATGGGCGGGGTTTCATACAAAACAGAATCTTCACCTATTACGCCAGTTAAAGAAAGTTTGGTTTTCTTGTACGGGATGTCTAAACTTTTAGCCAATTTTGTAGGAATTACTGTAATTTCTGCACCTGTATCAAGCAAAAAATCAATCTCTTTCTCTCGTATGCTACCTTTCATAAAAATTATTTTGTCATTATGATGGATTACAGGGGAAAGGTAGCTACTCACAGCCCCAACAATTAGTTTTTTTCCTGGTCTTGTTGTGCTCTTAGAAGAGCCTGAACGAGCTGTCCTAAAGTTTCAGTGGACACTTGCTGAACTGCTTCAGGGTTGTAAGCAGGTGGGGGAGGAGCAGAATTATGCATAGCATTTCTATTTGCATCTTGTAACTTCTTCCTACACTCTTTCTGCCAATGTCCTAATTTTCCACAGTAGTGGCATTTGCCTTCTTTTTTAGACCACCTGTTTTTTTGTTTTTCTGTGCTAAATGTAGCTGCTGCTGCTACTCTCACTTTGGCTTTAACATCAGCATCTCTTTCCCATGTAGCCAACCTGTCTAGGTTACTTCTAAGAGTTCTGTTAGACCAAGTGAGATCTAGGAATGGCAAGGCTCTTCTGTACTCAGCTAAAAGGCCGTCTGACCAGATGCGGACTAGGGGTCCCTTGTCATCTAACACACTTTCAGAATTATCAACAATTCCACTGTAAGTTACAGCTGACTGACAAAACCTTTCAGTGTATTCACTCACAGTTTCTTCTTTCTTTTGTACACAGCTAGTGATTCTTGACCAGTCTATTTTGGGTCCCATGATATTCTTTAGAATTTTCAAAACACCTTCTCTTATATCGCTTCTACTGGCATGCTGTAGTTCAGAAGTCACTGCAGATTCAAAACTGTTGAATTCAGATTCAGTCAAAATTTGTGACATTAACTGTGTGACTTCTGTTAACGACATGTCATATAGACGCATTTTGTTGATCAATGCTCTTCTAAATTCAGAAAACTGTGTGCGTGCTGAGGGTAAGCTCTGGGATAGTCTCTCTATATCTTTAGGTCCAATCGCTTTTGTGACTGTTTCTATTTGGACAACAGAAGAGTTGGTAGAAACACTTTCAGTTCCCTCAATTCCCTGAGATCGTCTCCTAGCACCACACACATTGACTGAATTTACAGGCACAGCAGTTACGGATTGGAGAACTACATCTGTTTCAAAGAAATTCTGTAAGTCAGGGAAAATGTTATCCGGCTGATTAACTTCTTCTACAACAGTTTTTTCTGCAGCTTTGTTGTGGAACAATTTCTTGGTTAAAGAGGATACTCTAGCACGGAGCTCTTTGTTCTCTTTCTCTAGCTCTGAGTTATGCTTAGACTGTTGTGTAGCAAGTGCTAAACAAAATTCTCTGTGGCAGCAGATAATGCCTTTCACATTGTTCTTGCGAATACTTGCTCCTAGTACCTTTTTACACTCATCTACTGACCAAGTCTTGTCTGGATGAATCTCATATTTCTTAGTTAGTTCTTGTCTAACATTCTCAGTGACAATTAGGTTCAGTTGTTCTCCTAACAGTGTTTTGAATTCACTATCTGACCACAAAGGAGTCGCAAGACCACCTTTTTCAGTTGTGAGGATTAGTCTAGCACTTTTCTTAAACATTTTGTGGATTTTCTTTGTTCTGTTATCACACAAACAAACACTAAAACGTCTCTGATCAACAGAGGGTACACTTGTTAACACAGTTCAACTATTGTTAACCTTCTTTGACCCAAGCAAAGGATAACACAAATTACTAGCACTTTATGCTAATCTTCTCTGTCTAAAAACAGAGGGTAACAAATATTCTTCTCTGCAGATACAGAGGATAAACAAAATATTAGCCTTTTATGCTAATCTTCCCTGCCTGAAAACAACAGAGGGTAACCAATATTAACACGTAATGCTAATCTTCTCTAAAAAGACAATTTTAGAGGATAACTTAGTTAACCAAACCTACAGCTGTCTGTTAACCCTTCTCTGACGGCGCAGAGGATTTGTACTGGTCTTAAAGGTTCTTTTGGATAGAGTAGCACTAACCAAACTTTGGTTGTAAGAAAGATTCAGGCTGGTATGCAGTCAGATCTTTGTTGAGCTTGAAGTTTCAATCTGGATTCAGGTGAGTAGCTCTATCCGTGTCACGGCACCAAAACTGTTGTAAACTTTTTATCCTTCTAGAGAGTGGGAAACTCAGAAGGTAAGACCAGGAGACTCGGTTGTATCTTCAAGCAGGATTCTTTATTGAGAAATTCGTGCTGTCAGCAGCTGCAGGGACCAACATCTAACTAAGGGAACTTTACATTGTAATTTATACATGCATTTAGAGGGCAGTGCTTAGAGATAGACACAAAGCACCCAGGTGATAACTTTAAAGCATGCAAATGATGTATACAGGCATAGGAAACCCACCCTAGACTCTAGATTGTTACCAGGCCTAATCCAATCAGCATAACTATTCAGATACAGAGATGCTAATCCAATCAGCCTAACTATTTAGACAACTGGGGCTGGGGCTCCAATAGCCATTAAAAGACAGAGGATGAGATTGTCAGTAGTCTGACTAATTTAATTTACAATAGAGAGAACAGAACTGGAAGGAAATCTCTTGCTGGAATACTCTTTCTAACAGCTGATATATTTATCATTTATACCTTAAATGCTAAATGCAGTCTACTCTACTTTCCCAGTTTATATATATGATTGTGTTTAACATTTTATAAATTTGTAATACAACAAGAGGTTCTAATTATTGGACCAAAAACTCTAAAAATAAGCCACTAAAATATAATTTGACTCTAGACGGATGTGCTGTTACATCATCTTCAACAGCAAAGAACTTAGGTGTTATATTTGATACCAATCTGTCCTTTGAAAATCAAATTACAAATGTTTGTAGAACAGCATTCTTCCACCTAAGAAATATTGCTAAATTAAGGTATATGCTCTCGGTTGCTGATGCCGAAAAACTAATTCATGCGTTCATGACCTCAAGACTAGATTATTGTAATGCATTACTGGGAGGATGTCCAGCAAGATCAATAAATAAACTTCAATTGGTTCAAAATGCAGCAGCCAGAGTGCTGACGAGAACCAAGAAATATGATCATATTAGCCCCATTTTATCATCGTTACATTGGCTACCTGTTAAATTCCGTATTGATTTTAAAATTCTGTTAACTACGTACAAAGCTTTGAATGGTCTAGCTCCGCAGTACTTAAGTGATCTTCTAACACGCTATATTCCAACACGTTCATTAAGATCGCAAAACCTTTTGCGATCTTAATGAATAATTCTGGCCTATTAATAGTTCCTAGAATATCAAAATCCACTAAAGGAGGAAGATCCTTTTCATATTTGGCTCCTAAACTATGGAATAGTCTCCCAAACACTGTTCGAGATGCAGACACACTCTCTCAGTTTAAGTCTAGACTAAAGACTCATCTATTTAGCCAGGCATACACCTAATTTATCCCACAATTAGGCTGCTTTAGTTGGGTCTGCCGGAACCAGAAACCAGAAACATTGAGCATGATCTCTAACTCTGCAATAAATTCAATGGCATCTACGCTTACATCTTTTTATTTGTTTCCCTGTCTCAACCTCGGGACTCCTATCCTGAGGTCACCAGAACCGGCTGGATCCAGCACCATTCCTGCTTCATGTTGGACTCCACTGCTACATGTCGCAGAATGATGATGACTAAATGCAGCCGGTGCCAGCCAAACATCACTTCAATCTATTATGACGGACTTCAGAGGATGAAATGATGCCAACTCCAACCTGCATCACCTCAGTCTATTTATGGACTACGATCCTGAAATGAAATGCTTAGACTAACTATTGCCAACAAAAGCCTTCATCAGCCAATTAACAAGGACAATTGCATCTATGTGAACTTCTGCAATTAATCAAGATGGACTTCAAAGACTTTGGTCATTAAACTTACAGTTCAAACACAATCTATGTTTAATCAATGACCCTTATCACTTAGTTTAATAATTTTAAACCATGATTTTACCTATACATAATTAATATTTACATTACATTCATAATGTTAGCCAGAGGGGAACTGGCTCCCACAGTGAGTCTGGTTTCTCTCAATGTTATTTTTCTCCATTAATCAACATCTTATGGAGTTTTGTGTTCCTTGCCACAGTCGCCTACAGCTTGCTCACTGGGGTTATTAATACAATTATCATTTAATTATTTATAAACACTATTAAAATTTGTATTTTATCTAAATTACACAATGATGATTAATCGACTTTATAGACATTACAGTTTTATCGTCTGTTAATGCTAATATTCTGTAAAGCTGCTTTGAAACGATGTGTGTTGTGAAAGGCGCTATACAAATAAAATTGACTTGACTTGACTTGACATTGTTAGTGCCAACATGAAAAACTTCTTAGAAAAATCTTAGAAAATTTTAATTTAGCATTAACAATCACTTATAAATTGTATCTGATGTCAGACGCTCTGCCACATGAAATGCATTTAACAATACTGTCTGGAATCTCTATTTCCTCTTTCCTTAAAAAAAGAGTCACCAAATACAAGGGCGCTTTCAACGAAATCCTAACAGGAATTGGAGAGTGGTGTCACTTTGCCCTACAAGTATGCTGCCAAGACATCACCCAAACGCCCTGCTGCGGTGGCTCTACAGCCGGAACAAAGTGTGTGTGTTGCTTGCAGTACTACCCGCATCCAAAACAGTATCTTCCGGCTTCTCTTTCTCACTGACCTCCACTAGCATTGGGATGTATGTCTAACTCATTTATCTTTTCCATCAGTTTCACTAATTCTTTAAATTTATCACATGCAAATCCCTCATTGCTGATAGAAGAAGCTATAGTAAACATGTGACATGTGGTGCAAGTAGCGATAACGTGAGGTGATACCACGATTTACATCAATTGTCTGTTATTGTTTTGGTGGAGGTTTTTGATCAATGGGGCTTTCAGATTGATGTAAATCCCTCACATAATTACTTTTGTTGTGGTGATCAAATGTGGTTTGAGATTGATGCACTAAAAGAAATACTCAAACCAGCCCATCTGGCACCAATAATCATTCATATGATTATCTAATCAGCCAATCTTGTGGCAGCAGTGCAGTGAATAAAATCATGCAGATACAAGTCAGGAGCTTCAGTTAGTGTTCACATCAATCATCAGAATGGGGAAAAAATATGATCTCAGTGATTTGGACAGTGGCATGTTTGTTAGGTCCAGATGGGCTGGTTTGAGTATTTCTGTAACAGCTGATCTACTTGAATTTTCACACACAACAGTCTATAGAATTTACTATGAATGGTACCAAAAACAAAAAAAACATCTAATGAGGGGCAGTTCTGCAGATGGAAATGCATTGGTAATGAGAGAGGTCAACAGAGAATGGCCAGACTAGTTCGGACTGAAAAAGACTACAGTAACTCAGATAACTACTCTGTAAAATTGTAGTAAGAAGTTAATATATATATAATTGGTGATATATACACTCACCTAAAGGATTATTAGGAACACCATACTAATACTGTGTTTGACCCCCTTTCGCCTTCAGAACTGCCTTAATTCTACGTGGCATTGATTCAACAAGGTGCTGAAAGCATTCTTTAGAAATGTTGGCCCATATTGATAGGAGAGCATCTTGCAGTTGATGGAGATTTGTGGGATGCACATCCAGGGCACGAAGCTCCTGTTCCACCACATCCCAAAGATGCTCTATTGGGTTGAGATCTGGTGACTGTGGGGGCCATTTTAGTACAGTGAACTCATTGTCATGATCAAGAAACCAATTTGAAATGATTCGAGCTTTGTGACATGGTGCATTATCCTGCTGGAAGTAGCCATCAGAGGATGGGTACATGGTGGCCATAAAGGGATGGACATGGTCAGAAACAATGCTCAGGTAGGCCGTGGCATTTAAACGATGCCCAATTGGCACTAAGGGGCCTAAAGTGTGCCAAGAAAACATCCCCCACACCATTACACCACCACCACCAGCCTGCACATTGGTAACAAGGCATGATGGATCCATGTTCTCATTCTGTTAACGCCAAATTCTGACTCTACCATCTGAATGTCTCAACAGAAATCGAGACTCATCAGACCACGCAACATTTTTCCAGTCTTCAACTGTCCAATTTTGGTGAGCTCTTGCAAATTGTAGCCTCCTTTTCCTATTTGTAGTGGAGATGAGTGGTACCCGGTGGAGTCTTCTGCTGTTGTAGCCCATCCGCCTCAAGGTTGTGCGTGTTGTGGCTTCACAAATGCTTTGCTGCATACCTCGGTTGTAACGAGTGGTTATTTCAGGCAACGTTGCTCTTCTATCAGCTTGAATCAGTCGGCCCATTCTCCTCTGACCTCTAGCATCAACAAGGCATTTTCGCCCACAGGACTGCCGCATACTGGATGTTTTTCCCTTTTCACACCATTCTTTGTAAACCCTAGAAATGGTTATACCAGTAACTGAGCAGATTGTGAAATACTCAGACCGGCCCGTCTGGCACCAACAACCATGCCACGCTCAAAATTGCTTAAATCACCTTTCTTTCCCATTCTGACATTCAGTTTGGAGTTCAGGAGATTGTCTTGACCAGGACCACACCCCTAAATGCATTGAAGCAACTGCCATGTGATTGGTTGATTAGATAATTGCATTAATGAGAAACTGAACAGGTGTTCCTAATAATCCTTTAGGTGAGTGTATATATATATATATATATATATATATATATATATATATATATATATATATATATATATATATATTAGGGCTTTCGATTTAATGTGTTAATAATCTGCGATTAATTTTGCAAAAAAATAACGCGTTAAAAAAAATAAATGCATTTAATCGCACAAAACAAACAACTCTTCAGCGGACACACACACACAAACGTGCTGTACGTTCTTGCGTTCAAAACACTTGAAGGAGCGCAAATACGAGCCAAGGGATCTCAAGATTTGTTTAAAGATTGAGTATTAAACTCTATTTAACTTGACACAGTGATTAAAAATTTTACTTTTATGACGCAACACACCCGAGATGCGACACAAGCATGTGTGATGCAGGTCGTATGGTCTTTACCTCACAAATATTTAATTACCAAAAAGGTTAAGGAGGTGTCCTTTAGACTGTTACACCATTTTTAACCAGTCAATCTTTATTTAAGAAAACTTTTTTGTAAAGACTTTAAATATTATTTAAATACTCTTTGTACCTCCAACAACTCCAAAGCATTGAAAACCATTGCACTATGTAATGAATATAATGTCTTGGCATTATTGTACAATATATCTGTAGTATTGTGTACTATGTATACCCCTGGCTTGTTTCCAAAAAAAAAAAAATAAAAAATGTCTGACTCAGGTGTTCATTGACGGGTTCTTAAACAAGCCCTCATAATAAATCTCCAACTGATTGAAAAATTCACTTGTGAAATGGATTGCTGTGAACTTTGTGCCAATGATTGACTTATGATCAATAATATGGTAGTAAACAATACTTTGTATTCTAAAGCCACTTTTATATTGTTTTATCAATGATTAACTCTTATGCTACAAGAATGTAATGCATTTAATTATCTGAATATTTTTTTATTTTATATATATATATATTTTTTTATTTTTTATTTTTATATTTAAAGATAAATATGGATAATTATATATTGATATAAATATGTATATTCTTTATATATTGAATCATTGTTATATGAGGGGCTTTCTCAGCAAATATTTGTATATGCGATTAATCGCAATGAATTAATCGGGACACCATCTAATTAATTAGATTAAAAATGTTTATCAATTGACAGCCCTAATATATATATATATATATATATATATATATATATATATATATATATATATATATATATATATATGGTGATAGAGGTGGGTAGAGAAGCCAAAAACTGTACTCAAGTAAAAGTACAATTACTTCAAAAACAAAATTACTCAAGTAGAAGTAAAAGTACTAACATAAATAATACTTGAGTAAGAGTAAGAAAGTATCCAATTAAAAGAGTCCTCAAGTGGCGAGTAACTCGTTAATTTCACAAATTACATAATAGACGTTTACTCCCCTATAGTCCATTACATAATACACATTGAACATGTAATACAGAATTATTATTATTATCAATGGAAATTCTGTTATCATTCACCATCATGTTGTTCCAAACCCGTATTACTTTTTTCTTCCATGCAACACAATAAGGAGATATTAGACAGAAAAGAGTCTCTATTTACTTTCACTGAATGTTTTTTATATATTCATTTTGAAAGTGAATTGTGACCGAGACTGTCAGTCCCTAAAATTCTGTCTAACATATTTCGTGTTCCACATAATACAAAGCATCACACTGGTTTGGAACAACATAATGTTAGAGAAATGATGACAGAATAAATTATGACTGAGCTATCACTTTAAAGAGATATTCCAAAGTGCAGCAATGACAGCTTTGCAGATCCCAAGCTGTCAGCTTGTCCAGATACTCAGGTGATATTTCACCCCAAACTTCCTGTAACACTATTCACCCACAATACATTCTAGCTGATCCCACAAAACCTCAATGGGGTTAAGATCCATAACAATTTTCAATTATCTGTTGTCCAATGTCTGTTTCTTTGTCCACTCTAACCTTTTCTTTTTGTATTTCTGTTTCAAAAGTGGCTTTTTCTTTGCAATTCTTCCCATAAGGTCTGCACCCCTGAGTCTTCTCTTTACTGTTGTACATGAAACTGGTGTTGAGCGGGTAGAATTCAATGAAGCTGTCAGCTGAGGACATGTGAGGCGTCTATTTCTCAAACTAGAGATTCTGATGTACTTATCCTCTTGTTTAGTTGTACATCTGACCTTCCACATCTCTTTCTGTCCTTGTTAGAGCCAGTTGTCCTTTGTCTTTGAAGACTGTAGTGAACATGTTAGTATGAACTCTTCAGTTTTTTTGGCAATTTCAAACATTGTATAGCCTTCATTGCTCAAAACAATGATTGACTGACAAGTTTCTAGGGAAAGTGGTTTCTTTTTTTGCGATTTTTAATCTAATTTTGACCTTATGACATGCCAGTCTATTACATACTGTGGAAACTCAAAAACAAACTCAAAGACAACTTTCAGCAGTGTTTGATATAACGGCATATGATTTTCTAGTACCAGATTAGCAATTTAGCATGATTACTCAAGGATAAGGTGTTGGAGAGATGACTGCTGGAAATGGAGCCCATCTAAATTTGATCAAAAATGACTTTTTTTAAATATTGAAGGTGCTGTTTTTTACATCAGAAATGTCCTGACTATACTTTGTGATCATTTGAATGCCACTTTGGTGAATTAAAGTAAAATCTGTACATTTTTCCAAACTTTTGGCCACCAGTGTGTGTGTGTGTGTGTGTGTGTGTGTGTGTGTGTGTGTGTGTGTGTGTGTGTGTGTGTATACAGTGTAGTATTGTCACTGTATCAATATTTCAGTAGTCGGTACCGATACCAGTGAAATTTAACGATTCTCAATACCAATTTCTATACCACAAAAAATAACTAATATTAATAACTAATATGATTATGTGCTATTCTACACACTCCTAGCCTAAAGTTACATTTCAATGTAAATTATAAATTAAAAGATGTGCATGTTTCCTTCAAGTGTTTCTAACACTTATTTGTTTTTACTGAAATCTTTTTTATTTTATATCCTTTTTTCCATTTTCTTTCCAATATTGCATGTTTTAATATTTAATTTAATTTCATTATCAAAATGGTGTCTAATCAAAACATTTTCCTTAAACATTTACAAACTTTGTAAACAATTACTTATCAACATACCATGGCATTTTTTTACAAATTGTATTCAGTACAAAAGCACTCTTGCTTTTATATATTACTTAATTGTTATTATTATTACAATCATTATTTATTAATCATTATTATTTATTATAATTTTTTTCTACAGTGATGATTACATTTTACTATAGAGTTATAATATATTTCTATTTCAATGTCTTACATTTCAGTTATTTATCTTTTATTATGAATCGTTCTATTATTTTTAAATGCATTTTTGATGGAAGTTTAACTTCTCCAGATAAATAGTTCAGTACATGGCCCATTGTGATTGTGAAAGTGCAAATGCTGTGATTTAAATTTTATATAAATTATATAAAAAAAATTATGCTTCAGAGTGGGTTATTGATCTGCTCTGTCATCTCTCATACAACGTGAATGATTCACATTCATTTAAAACTCATGCAGCTCATACAGACTAAGATTGCAGCATTTCACAGTTTAATAATCACACTAGGACATATCGTGATTTTAATTAAATTAGATGTACATTTCAGTGTAAAAGGAGCAACAGAACAGACACTCAAACAGTCGTGTGTCAGTAAGGTACCAAATTATGTTGGTGCTCGGTACTGCAGAAACACTGGTATCGTTACATTTTTTTATTTTAGTACCGACTTGGTACCAAAGTGCCGGTACTTTTTACAACACTAATACAATGCATTCAGAAAGTATTCAGACCCCTTAACTTTTTCACATTTTGTTATGTTGCGATCCTTATGCTAAAATGCATTAAATTTGTATTGTTCTCATATTGATCTACACTCCATACCCCATAATGATGAGGCAAAACCAGATTTTTGATAGATTTAAAAAATATTAAATAAAAGAATTAAAATATCACATTGATATAAGTATTCAGACCATTTGCTGTGACACTATGCTATGAAATTTAGCTCAGGTGCATCCCATTTCTCTGGATCACCAGTGAGATGTTTCTACACTTTGATTGGAGTCCACCTGTGGATAATTGTATTGATTGGACATGATTTGGAAAGGCACACACATGTCTATATAAGGTCTTACTGCTGAAAATGCATATCAGAGCAAAAAAAAAAAGCCAGAAGGTAAAATAAACTACCTGCAGAGCTCAGAAACAGGGTTGTGTCAAGACACAGACCTGGGGAAGTCTACCAAGAGCACAGTGGCCTCCATATTTCTTAAATGGAAGAAGATCGGGACAACAAGGACTCTTCCTAGAGCTGGTCGCCCGGCCAAAATGAGCAATCTGGGGTGAAGGACCAAGAGAGGTGACCAAGAACCCGATGGTCACTCTGGTTAAGCTCCATAGATTATGTGTGGAGATAGGAGAAACTTGTAAAGGACAACCATCACTGCAACACTCCACCAATCTTTTATGGCAGAGTGGCCAGACGGAAGCCTCTCCTCTGTGCAAGGCACATGAAAGCCCTCTTGCAATTTTCAAAAAAGCGCCTAAAGGACACTCAGACACTGGGAAACAAGATTCTCTGGTCTGATTAAATGAAGATTGAACTGTTTGGCCTCAATTACAAGTATCATGTCTGGAGGAATCCAGGCACCACTCATCACCTGCGCAATACCATCCGAACAGAGAAGCATGGTGGTTGTAGCATCATGCTGTTGGAGTGTTTTTTTCAGCAGCAGGGACTGGGGGACTGGTCAGGGTTGAAGGAAAGCTGAATGCAGCAAAATACAGAGATATCCTTAATGAAAACCTGGTTCAGAGCAATCAGGACCTCAGACTGGCTGAAGGTTCACCTTCCAACAGGACAATATCCATAAGCGCACAGCCAAGACAATGCAACAGCAGCTTAGGGACAACTCTGTGAATGTCTTTGAGTGGCCAGCCAGAGCCCTGGCTTAAACCCAATCGAACATCTCTGGAGAGATCTGAAAATTGCTGTCCTCTGATGGTCCACATCCAACCTGCCAGAGCTTGAGAGGATTTGCAGAGAAGAATGGCAGAAAATACCAAAATCCAGGTGTGCAAAGCTTGTCTTATCATACCCAAAAAGAATTGAGGCTGTAATCGCTGCAAAGGGTGATTCAACTAAATACTGAGTTAAGGGTCTGAATACTTATATCAATGTGATATACATTTTTTTTCTTTTTAATAAATCTGCAAAGTTATCAAAAATCTGTTTTTGGCTTGTCATTATGGGACATGGAGTGTAGATTGATGTGAAAAAATAAATAATTTAAAGAATTTTAGCATAAGGCTGCAACATAACAAAATGTGGACAACATGAAGGTGTCTGAATACTTTCTGAATATATATATATATATATATATATATATATATATATATATATATATATATATATATATATTATACACACACATGTATACAGTACACATATATATTAAGGTTTCATATGGATATATAGGCAAGGGCAGATGATCACAACATATGAGGAATGCAGTGTTCATTATTGAGCACTGTGATAAATATTAACACATACAGTACATACAAATAAAATAGATTTGGAGTGTGTTTCCTTGAGAAAGTGTTCTTGAGCTTGCGTTACAGCTCACAATGCAGGCTGACTATTCGCCTTTGGATGACCTAGCTGGCTCTTGTCATTAGCCGTGATTTCTATGAATTTCCCAGACCTGAGAGCTTGCACATTGCATCAGAAATGTTCTAGTGCACTTATTCTAACTTTAAAGAGAGCTCATTGGGATATACCTGGCATACTCTATGGGATTTCATGGACATCAATCCTGGCATTGGACAGACTTTACATATCTCAGATAGAGATGAAGAACTCTCTGAGTCTATGTGTGCATGTGTATACTTGTGTGTGTTCAGATCACACTCTAAATGATGAAGTGTCCATCTGGGACACTATCAAGTAATATGCAAAGACATTATGCCACCTGGCAGGATCGTCCGGCACTCCCCTCCAGGGCCTGTAGGACTATGTCATCTCTGGCGACCAAAGACTACAGTGCTGCTGGACTGGCCGCCTCCGCCCTGCATGCCATGGCGCTCCTGCAAGTACACCATGCTATGGCACTGAAAGAGCTGCACGTGGGTAGTCCTGATCCCGATGAGCTGCAGGAGCTGCGCTCTGATGCCCCCCGCCTCACGGCCTGGCACGAGGACCCATAAGGCTTCTAATCGCCCCTGAGTCTGGTACCCAGACCACTCCATCCTCCGGTGGAGGGCCGGAATGTAAATGTTTTGTGTTGTGTTGCGAAGTCAATCAAGCGAAGTCAAGTGGTTTTTATTGTCGTTCAACCATATACAGTTAGTACAGTACACAGTGAAATGAGACAACGTTCCTCCAGGACCATGGTGCTACATAAAACAACATAGGACAACACAGAACCACATGAGACTACACAGACTAAATAACTTACCTATATAAAGTGCACGTCCAAACGTGTGCAAAAAGTATGGGACAGTACAATAAATTACAAAAAAATCAACAGGACAATAGGCACAGTGAGAGAAAGTGCAGCACCGACCAGTACACAGTAGTGCAAAAAGATGACAGTTTCTAAAAATGCCAAATGTAAACATAACATACTATGAGATAGTGTTCTATTCACATAGCAGTTACTGAGTTAGCAGCCAGGTATAAAGTGACAGTACCCACATTGTCAGAAAAAGTGTAGTTTCCAGACACCGATCACTCGCAGCCAGGGCCCCACTAATGCGCACCCTACGGAGATCGCAACCCTTTTTCACAAGGGCGCGATAGAGCCTGTCCCTCTAGTCAAGATGAGGAAAGGGTTCTACAGCCTTTACTTCATCGTACCAAAGAAAGGCGGTTGGTTGCGGCCAATCTTGGACCTATGAGTTCTGAACCAGGCCATACACAGACTCCCATTCAAGAAGATGATTCAGAAACACATTTTGATGTGTGTCCAGCATCAAGATTGGTTTGCAGCGGTAGATCTGAAGGACACGTACATTCCCTTCCTACGGTTTGCTTTTGACGGCAGGGCATATCAGTACAAGGTCCTCCACTTCGGCCTGTCCCTTTGCATCTTCACGAAGGTCGCATGGCGTTTTGGGGCCTGAAAATGCATACTTTTGAAAACGGGTGTCAAAGTTTATGAAAACTATGCCGTTAACATCTACGTGTAAACATACAAAAATGTGAATTTCTCAAAACAATGACGTCATGTGCATGCATATTACGTGTTCAGTCTATAGGCAGGAACATCGAGAACTTCGTCCTTACCTCCAGGGTGAACAGACTAACATGAGCTCACCAGTTGGAGTCCTTTAAAAGGTGGTGTGCTTTATAGTCCAGCCCCATTTGTAGTAATAAAGCAACCTCATCGTCCGTCCAGACAAAATTGCTTGATGCTTTCGCTATCTTCATTGCTTGTATTCACCGCTCTGTGGAAGAATGCTTATGTGCGCAGGTGCGTAGTGTTTCTTTACAAAGTGACATCGCCAACTACTGGCCTAGCATGCATAATACAGCATTTTTGGTCATTTTCGTGGATCCGTATGCAAAACATTTAAAAAACGCAAAGGCAAATCTTTTCCGTTTTTAGTACATAATTGTCTTGTAAACATACTCAAAGTCTCGTCATTGGTTGTCTGTCATGTGGTTACCCATGTCCATGTATTTAAGCCCTCATGTTTGCCATTGTCTTTGGTCGAGTATTGTTGGCAGGACAATTGTAAGCCGTGTTCCTGTCTAGAGCATAGAACTCCAGGGCCATGAAGTGACCTTACTGATGAGAGTAAACAGCACCTATGCATTCATTGCAGCAGGAAAGTCAGGTGAGTCACATTATAACATTTAATACAAAAATAGTCCCTTACCCGAAGTACAAGCAATACCAATATTTCACACATACTTGGATCATGCTACTTGTTAAGACTAATTACCTTGGATATGAACTATCATACCTATTATGTGTAAGATAATAGCCTAATATGTAAGACATAATAAAGCTAGCTTAAAGTTACTGCCATTGATTCCCACTAAATGCAATATTCTCCATAATGACAGAGGACTATTGAAAAAAGTACCCGCAGCTAGATAAAGAGCTCTCACTTTGAAGCTTTTGCTTTAATATGCACTACAACAGTGGCTCCCAATGTTTTTTTCTTGAAGCCCCCCTACTTAATTACAAGAAAGTCTGTCAAGAAAGTTCATGCTATTAGTCAAGTCCATGTTTATGTCACTTTATTTTGATAATTTCACATTGGGATTTCATGGATTTCACCTTGTAAATAAAACTTCACTTGGGTTCTCGCATCATCCTCGTCCATTCCTGTGTTCAGCCTGTCCTGCCTGCTCTGTAACAGAGAAGTGCAAGAATCCCAGTGTAAAATTATCAAAACAACGTGACTTGAACGACACCAACAATAATCACCCAAAGACAATGGCAAACATGAGGGCTTAAATGCATGGACATGGGTAACCACATGACAGACAACCAATGCTGAGACTAAACTAATGAACATGATAACAAGATTACTAAAACATGAACCAATGACAGGACTGATAACAAGTTAAAAAGACAATAAACCAAGGAGAACAAGACACATGAACATGGAGGGAAAAGGGATATCACATGACCAGATAGAGGAAACAGGAACAAAGAACTAAACTTTCAAAATAAAAGACATGGACACAAAACATGAACAAAAAAAACATTTAAATGTGAAATAAACCATAAAAAGATCATAGGATTTGTTACCTGTATATGATGAAATTAGTCATTAATTTTTTTTTTTTAGTAGTTTGAGATGTACAAACGTTAACAGACATTCAGTGAATTTGTGAGTATTTAGTTCTAAATCTTTCAAATGCTTTTGCTTGCAGGCACAAAAGAGATAGAGAGAGAGAGAGTAAGAGAGTGAGAGACTGTAGTAAAGAGAGTGGTAACCTTCATGTGAACTCAGAAAGGGATGAGTAGAATCACAAATATGTCCTTGGCAGTGCTTCTTGCATCTCCATGTGCATTGCATTTGTTACCCTTCCCTCTGCACTGAATTGTGACCTCTCCGTGTGCATTTTATGCTTGTTTAAAGAACCTCTCCGTTATACGTGGTGTTCAACAGCTATGCACATGACACAATTGTTGTCACAATTCTGCTAGGCTGCGTGTGACAGGCACATCTTTATAATCATATTTTTTCAGATGAGTAGATTATTGCCACATTTATGGTCAATATCTCATTTTCTTTCTGTCCATCACTGAAAATTTGATCATTCATTTGTGTTGTCTAATAGCTTAAAGTAGAAGTCTAAATGTATTCACTGCCAATGATTCAGTTTGATTACGATTTTTAACCTTACGAATACGATGCTTTGTGAAATCTGAAATTTTGTTCACAATTTTATTATTTTAGAACTATTTATAATATTCAAAAATAATAAACTGGGTAATAACCTGAGGGGACATTTGACATTTTGAAGGGGGCACAGATTTGCCACTTTACCGTAAGATTTTATGTTGCTGAAAATTAAGTTTCACAAAATGTTCCCATCTTGTATTGCTAAAGTGTATGCGTGTTCTCAAGTTGAGTGACAGGAGGTGTCTGTATCTAAAAGGTGATTGGCTCTTTACCTGAAGGCAGGACTTCCTTTCTACATCTGTTGACCATTAGTGACCACTGGGTGTTCCAGTTTCTCCCATTAATTTTAATAGAAGTGACCTGTCTCTGCTAAAGAGTCTCTGGGCTTGCAATCCACACCATCCTAAACACCTCCTAAAGCAGATTGCATGATATATGTTCACTTTCTGGTAACTGTTGTCAAGCAGAGGCTGCAGCCAGAAGACACTTATTTATTCCTTGCCTGTACATGTGTCTGAAATTGTTGCATGTCAGCACTTCCAGAAATATATTAAATTTACAAAAAGCGAAATAAATTTTTTTTTTTTTAATAAATGCCACACTCCTCTTGCCTTTATTTCTGATTTACTCATTTCATTTTCATAACAATATTCCATGAATTTTAATTGAGTAATCTTTAAGAAGATTAAATTAAGTAAATGAATAAGGAGTATCACATTCTCCACTTATGCTTGCACTTTTAAGTTACATCATTTACATCATTCATTCATTCTTATCCTATGTAAAAATCCTTTTCTTAAATCCATTTCCTTCTTTTAGCCTTTGAGCCTCAGAGCTCTGACAGAATTTCATGGCAGAAAACATTTTTCTAATTAAGAATAGAGCAGTTACTTGGCCAGACAAACTCCTGTCCCCACCTTCCACCTAATATGTTCAGTTCACTAATATGTTCAGTTACTCATTACAAATAGTTTAAGTATTAATTTGATTTATGTATTTAATGTATTTTACAATTCAGTTGAATATTTAAGCTTGAAAAAAAAGTCAAACTCATTTTAAAGAAAATAACTAAATTATAAAAATTGGTTCAAATACAACATTTTGACAGAAGGGTCAAACCAGAGGTCTGCATGCACCAAACTTGATCACTATAGTCAAAGATGCATATAGGACCAAGTAGGTTTGACTTATGTATGGCTGCATACATAAATAGAAAAATAATGCAATTGTATGCATTATAGAACTGATATGAATAAAGGATAACATAATGCAACAATGACGGCTGCCAAGTGTCATTGAGCAAAGGTAGGCCTAAGTTCCCTTTAGAACAGTCTGAAACCATCACTATAAAGAGAGTAATTTTGCTCATTCACATTTATTTAGGCTGTGCTGAGATAAAGAAATATAAACATAATACTCTATAGCTTAATTGGAGAAGAAAGCAAAGACTATAAACTTTGGACAAATGGATGCAAACTATTATGAATTATGACACAGAAGGGCAAATTCAGCAGCATCCACCCAATCATCTATTTACCAGCTTATCCTATGTAGGGTTGCATGAAGTAAACTTGGCAGCATGAACTTCCTTAATTACAATTTTTTTTCCCTGTCTGTCGCTCTCTTCGATGTTGTGTCGGAGAAGCGACACTAGGGGTCTCTCTTGAGCACCGAATATACCTCTGATCTTTGAAAAAAGGCCAATGAGAAGTTGGCAGCTAGTATTTGCATACCCCGCCCCCGGACATATGGGTATAAAGGCGAGGAAATACTATGAGTTCATTCAGAAAATTTCTTGGTTGTGCATGCTGTTTCTCAAAGTCACACCAGTTCCAGTATTCCTCTGACACTCTGCATGCTGTTGGATTGACGGCGCATTACAGCGGCTATTTCTCCTTCTTGCACGGCAGTGCAATTTGCCCCTGGGCTCTTAAACAGTGCAGAAACCAAACTCTAAGAGAGTTATTTAAAAGAGTGATTCCTCTAAAAGAGTATATTTTCACTAAAAGAGCAATACACAGCGGCGTTGAACATCCTTTTCAGGACGCGTCTTTCTAAAGATGCCTTCCCACCCCTGTGTAGTGCCTGGATGCGGTAGAGTGCTCTCTGCTTCAGACGGCCACAGGTGTTGTCTCGTGTTTCTGGGCAGCGATCACACCGAGGCTGCGTTTGTGGATGGTTCATGCCCTCACTGCTAGGGCATGACCATGGCAACGTTGCGGTCGCGGCTCGCTTTCAACAGAAAGCAAGCCACTCCAGCCACCCCCTGCATTGCTCCTTCTTCCCACGGGATTGATTTCATTTGGTCCCTTTAAAACTCTTCCAGAGGCTCCTGGGGCATATAGCATCCTCTGCGGCGGCCGCACCGCTGGGGTTGATGCATATGAGAATGCTTCAGAACTGGCTTCAGACTCGAGTCCCGAGACGAGCATGGTGCCGCGGCACGCACCGTGTGACGATCACCCCCGCCTGCCGCCAGACACTCAAACCCTGGACAGACCTCTGCTTTCTACGGGCAGGTGTGCCCCAGCAGCAGGTGACCCGATGCGTCCTGGTCACGCTCGAGGCCTCCAGACTGGGTTGGGGCACCGTGTGCAACAGGCACGCAGCTGCGGGCCGTTGGAGAGGGGCCCCACTGCGTTGGCATATCAATTGCCTAGAGTTGTTGACTGTTTTCTTTGCCCTGCAGAAGTTCCTCCCGCTAGTTCGGGTCAAACATGTCCTAGTCAGGTCAGACAGCACCACTGCGGTAGTGTACATAAATCGCCAAGGCGGCGTATGCTCCCGCCACATGTCGCGACTCGCCTTTGGAGCCAGGTCGCTACGTGCCACTTACATCCCTAGCAAACTCAATGTGATTGCGGATGCTCTTGCCCAGCAGAGAGTGGAGGCTTCACCCCCCAATCGGTCCAGCTGATTTGGGAACGATTCGGCGAGGCCCAGGTAGATCTGTTTGCCTCCCGAGAGACCTCCCACTGCCCACTCTTGTATGCCCGAACAGAGGCTCCCCTTGGGGCAGACGCACTGGCACACAGCTGGTCCACAGGGCTGCGCAAATACGCATTTCCCCCAGTGAGCCTTCTTGCACAGGTGCTGCAAGAAGGCTCTTCCCGAGCCGAAGACCCATAGAGGTGCGCAGTTAGGTCAGTGCTCTTATTCCTGCAAGAGAGGCTGGAGGGGAGACTGTCCCCTTTCACCCTAAAGGTGTATGTTGCTGCTATCGCGGCCCACACAACGCAGTAGATGGCAAGTCCCTGGGTAAGCACAACTTAATCATCAGGTTCCTAAGAGGCGCCCGGAGGTTAAATCCCTCCCGGCCAAGCCTGTTCCACTCCTGGGACCTCTTGGTAGCCCTCGCGGGCCTCCAGAGACCTCCCTTCGAGCCGCTAGAATCAGTTGGACTCAGGGCCCTCTCTCTTAAGACTGCCTTGCTGATCGCGCTCGCTTCCATTAAGAGGGTCAGGAATCTGCAAGCTTTCTCTGTCAGCAACACTTGCCTGGAGTTCGGTCCGGCAGACACATATGTAATCCTAAGACCGCGACCGGGCTACGTGCCCAAGGTTCCTACCATGCCCTTTAGAGACCAGGTAGTGAACCTGCAAGCACTGCCCCGGGAGGAGGCAGACCCAGCCCCTTCGTTGCTGTGTCCGGTACATGCTTTGCGTACCTACCTGGACCACACGCAGAGCTTTAGATGTTCTGAGCAGCTCTTTGTATGCTTTGGGGGACAGCGGAAAGGAAATGCTGTCTCCAAACAGAGGCTCTCCCGCTGGGTAGTGGACACAATTGCATTGGCCTATCACACCTAGGCCGTGCCCCCCCTTGCGGGTCCGAGCTCACTCAACAAGGAGTGTTGCGTCCTCATGGGCACTGGCCAGGGGAACCTCCCTGGCAGACATATGTAGAGCAGCGGGTTGGGAGACACCCAATACCTTTACGAGATATTACAATCTCAGGGTTGAGTCAGTATCATCCCATGTTTTCTCAGGTCCGAACCAGTAGAGCTCGGTAACACGCTGATGGGCTGGCCGGGTGAATCGCTTGCATATAGCTCCCTTTCCCTCGGTTGAGGTAAAATTGTGCATTCTTTCTCCCAGGAGATCCCACTCCTCGGATCTCTGCATGATTCCTCCCTAGCACTCGTGGGTCCGCAGTTCAGCGGAGGAAATCGCCGACCCAATCCACTGCGGGTACTCAATCTACCCTGTACTGGAATAGGTGCTCCACAGGTTGAGGTCACTCCCACTGTGTGTATTTTCTGCGATACGGTCGCAGTGTTGTAGCAACTCCCCCCTCCTTGAGGCTGGATATATCACAGCGCCACTTTCCACGTGTCGCCTAAAAACACATGTGATGTATTCACCACTCTTACCTCCCCTCCAGGCAGGTGTGGTCTCCGAAGGGTGTTTTCCCCCTGAAAGAATAGGAAACTGGGTAAGACCCCCTTCCCTTGATACATGTAAGGGCCCCGGCCGTCTATTGCTCTATGCGAGAAACATAGAGAGAAAAGAGGCCCAGCCAGGCTTGGCCCGTTCCCAGGTTGGCAAGTGTCACCTTGTTCCCCTGTCTAGGGTAACCAGAAGGACTCCGACGACTTTTTGGGGGGGCATTGGGGAAGGGTACATGCAGTCTGACACAGCTGGTCATTTTTGCACGTAAAACACCTGCCCGCTCCTGTGTCAGCAGAACACGTACACGGCTCAGTGCATGGCGTGATTTAAATTGGACCCCTAGTGTTGCTTCTCTGACACAACGTCGAAGAGAGCGACAGACGGGGAACGTCTAGGTTATGGATGTAACCTCCATTCCCTGATGTGTCCTCCCGGCCACGTCGCTGAGCCGAGCCGCTGTAGTGGCCGGATAATTTCTGGCTCCTCAGAAAAATCCTGAATGAACTCATAGTATTTCCTCGCCTTTATACCCATATGTCCGGGGGCTGGGTATGCAAATACTAGCTGCCAACTTCTCATTGGCCTTTTTTCATAGATCAGAGGTATATTCGGTGCTCGAGAGAGACCCCTAGTGTCGCTTTTCCGACACAACATCTCATTCCCTCCATCAGGGAACAGAGGTTACATCTGTAACCTAGACGTTTTCTTTAATCTTGCTCCACGTCTTTTGCGAGAAGGCTAGTGTAATCTGAAACAGTATCTGTACCACATTGGGCCTTCTCTGCTGGCCTAACATGCCAAATAAATAAATCTTTTTCAATCACCTTTTTGCCTGTAGGGCCTCATGTATTCAGATACAAGACAAAGGCAGGCCTAAGCCAGTTGTAAAGACTGACTGAGGCCTACAAACACAATCATAAATCTTACTGATAAAAACCGCGGCAAATTAGGGAGAATAAAATAGACTACAAATCCCAAGAAGCCTTTGCACTTTACAACTATGTGTGAAATTTCAAAGGATTGAACTCTCAACTCCTATTGGATGAGGCACTCAACAGAATACCCCTCAACCATGATGTCATCGGGAGTAGAAATACCTCGTAGATCCTTCTGGGCATAGCTTCCAGCAACTTAGCCATGCAGTGGATAGACTCAGCAAATAGTTGCTCTCAGGTGTTGCCTCGTTGCACAAGGAAGTAACTTGCGACTTGAAACTGTGGCTGGACGAGTTGAGATAACTCTGTGTTCCATCGAACACTTAAATGGATCCGAAGGAGACCACCGAGCAATCCGCATCTTCATCTGTTTGCCTGCAGAAGAAAAGAAAGAAGATTTCTCTTCCCTCTTCAACCAAGTCAACGTTGCTGATTTCTCCGGCAGCCCATGGAGAATAAGCAGCAGTACTGCCTGCCAACAGAGCGAGGAAACGACCTCCCGTCATCACCCGAGACTTGAGGAACCGAGTCGGAGTTAAAGGACGGATGAACACACATTCTACCTACGTTCTCACGCGATCCAAGTAAGAGGTTTACGTGTGGGCAGAGATAGAATATTATAGTGTGTTATTCTTGTGTATCTAGGTTATTGCTTGTACAGTTTACCGACCGCCGAATCCGCTCATTGCTAATAATACTCTAGGTATTAATGTCATGTTCTGTTATCACGAATGAGATTTTGCTGTGTTGTAATCCAACCAAGTTGGACTGTCCTTTATTTACGGCATTGTGGATGAGACCGGCACACTCAGTTTATTTATTAAAGGATCAAAGACCATGGGACGGGTTACGAGCTGTTCACCACGTCTCTGAGTGAATAACTAACAGCTGCCTTCTCTCTCACGATTGCAAAACTGGCTTCCACACCACCACTTTATTCTCTCTCTCTGTTGTACTAACCACACACATGTGACCCCTCACAAACATTTGGATAGTAGATAATTTGGTGATAAAGCTCAGCTTTGTCCCCAAATTATTGTACAAGTGGAGACACTTTGGTAAATGGGGGGACGCCATTAAGTACACACACACATACACACCTTCCTCATGTGTTATAGGCTTATTGTGGTTACCATATCTAATCACGTCACTGTTTAGTTTGTAGTTGTAAGTAGGAAGTTTATTGACAGCATTGTGTTGATTATTAATTGATATTACTGCATCAATAAACTTTGTTATATTAAAAAAAGAGAAGTGTTTTGGTTTGTTTTGCATAAACCTATGTCAAAGGCTGGCAGGGGATGCAAGTGCTCAGATTCAAGCCTTCGTTGTTCCATTTAGAATACTGATGTTCTCCGGACATCGATTTTATTAAGAGACCATTCCTATATTGAGACTACTATACTGTCTGGTTATTAGTCCCTGATTCCAGGGTGGTGCCCCTGCGATATTAATCCTTATTAATATTCTATTGATTTTGATCATTGACAATTATCTTTGATGATTGTTGAATTTGAAGGATCAATAAGCTAGTGTTAATTCTAATCAATGTTCCATTCATTTGAATAATTAATGATTATCTTTGATAATAATTTATATTTTATTGAATTTGATAATTGATGGTTGTCTTTGATGATTGTTGATTTAAAGGATTAAAAAGCTAACATTGATTCTAATCAGTGTTCTATTGATTTTAATAATTGATAATTATCTATGATAATTATTCATTATTGCTAATAACCAAACCCGCTCCTATTGATTTTAATAATTGATAATTATCTATGATAATTATTCATTATTGCTAATAACCAAACCCGCTCCTAAAAGTACAGCCCTACAGCCTATGTAATTATAATCGCTTTCCACTCTTAATTAATCTACAAACAAATCGAGAAAAACAAAAATTTATCAATTCAGAATTTATTCCTTGATGCTTACTAGCCAAAGTGTGACAACTGTTTCACAAATCGCATGCCCAAAGCAGCGCTAGTTTGAGCTCCACCCCGTCAGGCCTTCAGAATTTCCATAGAATCCCTCAACATTGCAAATGAATGGGCATCTAAACGCAGATTGTCAGATTCATCAACCAATCAGATTGATTTATTTATTGTTGGTGGGTGTGATCTTTAGGGCCCGGTTTTTCAAAAGGTTTAATCCGGATAAAATTTATCCGGATTTAGTAATCCTTTTTTTTGCGATCCGTGATCACGTAATCCATCTTACTTTTGAGCCAGTTTTTCAAAGCAACATCGGATTGGATCAATCTGATCCGGATAGGAACTTTTCAGGATCACCAAATCTGGATAACCAGTGCTCAAACAGGATAGGAAATCACAATGTAGAACTACAGATATGTAAAAAGCAACAAGTAGAATAGCCAGTTTGGGGTCAATATAAGTTTATTTTTATTTGAAATGAAAACACACACATTTAAAAAAAACTAAAAACAAGAAAAACCACACCCCATCCTCTTCCAGCAGTCCGCTCATCTGAGACCTACAACACAAACACTGTACATTGAGGATATTTATAACAAGTTTCAAATATATATGTATTGAATTAAAAAAAAAGACTTAATGTCAAATACTCCACAATAATTTCAGACTTCCTCATCTGATGTGGAGAGACCAGCTTGTCTGAGCGTAGCCTTTAGGAGGCGGATCTCAAGTCTGGCCTTGGTTTGCTGAAGTTTGGTCAGAGTCAGTTGTTCCTCTGCCAGACGAAGCTGTGCTTCTGCCCTTTCAGTCTCTTTTTGCAGAAGTGCCTTGTAATCATCATCTTTGTTTGATGAAGGGTGCTTCAAGCCTTTCCTCTGAGATCCTGTGGCAACTACCACTGGCTCAACCAATGAGGATCCAGCTTCTTCCACAGGAACAGAGCTGAGATTCAATATAAATACGCTCTCTGGATCAGCCTCAGGAGGAACTGGCAGATTCTCCTCCTCCTCCTCAGTCCAAGGCTCGCCATCCCCTACAACACCTTGAATACCATGGAGAGCTTGCGACTTCTCACCTCCAATGATGTCGAGGACCACATCTGTGTAATCTCCCCTCTTAAATGGCTTGTTGCCTGTTTGTGGGTTTTTGGCTTCAGCATGGTCCTTTGTTGCCCTGGCCTTAAGATTCTTCCACCGCAATTTGATTTGGTCTGTGGTCCTCCTATGGCCAGACCCTATGGCATTAACATTTTCTGTGATTAAAATCCAAACATCATTTTTCTTTTTGTTGGTATCCTTAGCAGAATTAAAACTTTCCACTATTGTTCCATAATGGCACTGAACACCCTCTAGTAGTGCATTGGTTTCAGCAGCAGTGAAGATTTGATCCAAGCCGTTCTCCAAAATCCTAGTGGATTACTTTTGAAAAAGCGGGCCTAGGATATGTCCTGATCGAGGCCTTCTAGCTGGCCTTGATTGACACAGTCATGCTTTAAGTGATGTACGTTGAAAGTGAAGAGTGTGAGATCATCATCACTGCCGCTATCACCATTGAGAAAGAGATACTTATGGATTTAAAAACATGAGATGTTCTGCATGACCGTGTGATTGCTTAATTTATTAAACAGGAAAGGAAGACTGATTTTAACTTCAAGTAAATTGGTAAGTAATTTTTGCATTGTTATTGCAATGTCATCAGGAGTTTTCTACGTGTAAATTAGGCTGCTTGAGCATTCAGTGTCGGATCAAGATTTGAAAAGTAGTGCTTCTTTCCATTCAACTCAGAAAGTTGGATATTGCAACTTCCTACTAGGAAAATATTTAAGGCACCTTTAAGTCAGAACTTGTAGGCTCATGCAGAAATTCTCATATCAGATTTCACTGAGATGCAGGGGCATGATGTCATACAAATATGTAGACACTCAGTGAGATATACAAAGTGATAAACATTCACTTTATTAAGAAAATATTGATAAATGAGTTCATTTCCACATTAGATAATATTAAAGCTTGTTTAACAAACGGGTGTTTAAAATATTATAACCTATTTTGATAATCGTACACCTGAAGCACAAATGCTAGCGCTGCTGAATTGTTTATCAGTTGGGTTGCTAGAAGACATCTCAAATGAGAGTCAAACCCCTGCTAAGCTAACAGGAGCATTGCAGTTCCGAAAATTGGGAATGGAATGCATTTAGGTCGGAAATATCAAGTAGGAATTTCCCACATCCAGCTTGAATGGAATACAGCATAACCATTTACCCTGGCAAAACAACATTTATAGCAAGCAACATTTAAATATTATTAGATAGATTTTTCGAGGTATTATAGACCTCAATGGTAGATTCACATGAAATATTCAGATTTTTGACGTAAATTTCACAAAACAGTCATGCAGCAGTTAAAATTATGCTTGCTTGAACATTAAGTTTCAAGTTCTGGCTTTTGTGCATGGACGTGTTTTTAAAATGTCAGTTGGTATTACTAGTTGACTGCCACGTAATATATGATTGGCATACAGCATCTTATTCATTGTGAAACTGTGGTTTCTTAATGCATAAATCACACTGAAGACCTAGACTTAAAATGCATGACCCACGGCTGATTTTTACACCCCGGCATACTGACCAGATTCAGATTGAGGTTCAGATAACTCACTCAGGAAAAAACCCTCAAATACTGTTTCGCTGTTATGTAGATGTGGACTGGGAAGAGAAATCAGCCTGGGATTTTACATAGAAATGGTGTTCCCATTCTGCATAATGCAGAGGCTCATTTCAGCTTAGTCCCGGTTCTCTCGATGGCCAGTCCGCCCCTGATAGGCCCCAAAGTGCGTCAGACCAACGGGAAAATGCCCGGTATGCCAGATTGCCAATCTAGCCCTGGTGATATGAAAAGGATTTCTAATGAGTCCAAGTTTCCCATTCAATGATGCACAATGGTTAAAGTTGAAAACACCCATGTGAATAAAAAAAACTGTAAGAAAGGGGATTCGGATAGTGACCTGTAAATAAAGCCTCGGAATACACTATCTTATTTTGACATGACAGAGATTTAGCTCGGTTTCAATCCTCTATATTTAAGTATTTACCAAATTAAACTTTTTATACCTTACATTCACTAGATTAAAACTATTGGCAACTATCGGCACAGATTTTGACAATAACCGATAATTCCAAAAAGCACCTATCAGCACAGATTAATCAGTAAAACTGATATATCAGTCTATCTTTACCCTAAATCTAACAATAACAGCGCTGAGACAAAAAAGCATTTGGGATGTCAAAGCCACAGTGCAGGAGAGTTTCGGGGCATGAACATTCGTCGCATGGTGACGCATGTCTAGAATTCGGTACACTGGGCTCACTGGGTCAAAACATCCAGAACTAACATGCAGATTTCCAGTGTGATGATGTTGTATGTTGAGTAATTGATTGGTTCATTCTGGAAGGGTTTTTTCCCCCATGTTCTGTGTATTAGAATAAACAACTATTCAGTAGGAAGCCTGCAGACAGGAATGAAAAGACGTAAATTATTTAAATCTAACGCTTCCATTCCATGAAAAGTCATGTAGAAACTGGCGCAAGCCTCCACTGCGTGTGTACTTGCTGGAAAATGAGCCAATTACGAGTTAGCTAGGGGTAATTGTGCATCCGCTGAACCTCGGCAGCTTCGGAAGGCAACATGCAGAGATAACTGAGTCTTTGTCAGATTCCATTATTGATAAACCCACATCACCCAGGCGAGATCCACAAGTCTCCTCCTCAAGCCTATTCAAGCATTTTTACAGTTTGTTGTTTCAAACATGACCATGACCGCTAGGTCAAAACAGTGAACAGGATTCTCAGTGATCACTGTGAGCTGTTTTTGTTTTACTTTAGAAAGCGAAGTGGGGAGAAATCACTTAATGAACTTGAACTCCAGCAACCCTTGACATTCGCCAAGGAGGCTGGATAAACAGATGGGGACAGGGATGTGATGGTCGCAACCCTGCTGTTTTCTCTATCAGCAGGGAAGAGTGGAGCAGGGGTCATCATGTCAGAGGTCACAGTTCAGTGGAGAGGAAAGGGTAGCATATGCACGCAGACATTATCACTCAGGGATATTAACACACACAAAGAAACTGACACTCACTCATGTAGCAGAGAGAGCGCTAGTAAGTGAAAGAAAGTACTAGAAGGAACGAGTCTGTAGGCCTGCATCTGGATACCAGATGGCAGTTGAGTCATGCCTGGGTTACCAGGGGTTGGGAGCAGTCTGTAAAGGGGGGCCGCAAACACACACAGACACACACACAGCTTTTCTCTTTCATATCCTGGCTCTCATTCTCCTGCTTTCCTATTCACTCTATTTCTCTCCCTTTCTCCCTCTAAGTCTCTCACTCTTACACAATATTGAATAAGAATGGTGTTCTCTCAGGAGAGTGAGCCTAATTTAAGAGGAAGATTGCTCCCAGGCGCTGCTGACCTGGGGCTAAACCTGACACCTGACTTACAGTGCTGCTGACGAAGAGTTCAGCTTGAGGTTGACACATACCACACTGCTCCATACAGAAATATAAAAAGAGAGCGAGTGAAGTTTTAACATACAAATCCTTCACTCAGAAAAAATAAAATGGTTGATTTACTGAAGATCAGACATGATGGTATTGAAGGCTGAATTGAAGTCCACAAATAAGATCTTTGCATAAGTCACAGTCGCTCTCAATTATGTGGTCATGAAGTCTTTTGAGAGACTGGTTTTGGCCTACCTGAAGGATATCACTGGACCCCTGCTGGACCCCCTTAAGTTTGTTTATTGAGCAAACAGTTTTGTGGATGATGCTGTCAATATGGGATTGCATTATATCCTGCAACACCTCGACAGACCTTTGACTTAGGCAAGGATCCTATTTGTGGACTTCAGTTCAGCCTTCAATACTATCATGCCTGATCTTCACTCAACCAAACTGACCCAGCTCTCCATGCACACCCCAATCTGTCGATCCGGGACCCTCACTGTTAGCACTGGTGCTCCTCAGGGATGCACTCTTCTCTCTGTACACAAATGACTGCCCTGCAAAGGACCCCAATGTCAAGCTCCTGAAGTTTGCAGACATCACCACAGTCATTGGCCACATCCGCGATGGTGATGAGTCATTTAGACAGGAAGTTGAATAGCTGGCTGTCTGGTGTGGTCACTACGGATATTATAGTGGACTTCAGGAGAAATCCCTCCGCACCCCCCCATACTCAACAGCACTGTGTATTCAGGTTCCTGGGCTCTACCATCTCTCAGGACCTGAGTGTGAAGAAGGCTCGGCAGAGGTTGTACTTCCTTCACCAGCTGAGGAAGTTCAACCTGCCACAGGAGCTGCTGACACAGTTCAACTAATTGAGTCTGTCCTGTGTACATCTATAACTGTATGGTTTGGTTCAGCCACCAAATCAGAAAGAAGGAAACTACAACGGACAGTCAGGACTGCTGAGAGGATTATTGGTGCCTCTAGACCTCACACAATTTAGCAGTCACTGTTCTTCGTTACATCCTACAACACACTTATTACAAGTTCAGTATTCCTGGAGTAAGCTGGGGTCCACGGGGTCCAGTAGGGCTTTGCTCAAGGGCACAATGATGATTGCTCATGATTCATTCCTTGCATAGATCGAACCAGCAACTTTCTGTTTACAAGCCATTAGCTTTTTCCACTGCACCACTTAAGGAGCCATTGCTTGGGTGTAAGACACCTTATGACAGGAGCAGTACATGTTGAGGGACAAAAACTATTTGCTTTTCATGTAGTTATTCCACACACTACAATTCCCAGCAAGCGCCATCATCATTAGTTTCACCTGTTTTTCATAAATGTTCACATCTGTTCCTCAATTCCCAAAGCCTGTATGTATTCCCTTGTATTTCCTCACTCATTGTCTAGTCTCGTCCATTGTAGCACTAAACTAAGTAATTCCTTTGTTCATCAAGCCTTGTACCATTTCTATTTGTATATCTGTCTTCATTAAATACTGCATTTGTGATCACTAACATCTCTCTTTCCTTGTTCACTGCTGACAGTAACTAATTTTCACCATGCAACATGTATTTATTTTAGGAATGGTTCACCATTCTTCACTGTTCTTGATGTGAGATGTTACCCCACACTTCCACCTAGGCACTTGCAAGTTCCTGGGGTAACTTGAGATCTGGGCTCTTTGCTGGCCATGACAGTATGAGCAGTATGGCTGGTGGCATTGTCATGCTGGAGTGTCATGTCAGGATGAGCCTGCAGGAAGGGTACCACATGAGGGAGGAGGATGACTTCCCTGAAATGCACAGCATTGAGATTGCCTGCAATGACAATGAGCTCAGTCCGATGATGCTGTGACACACTGCCCCAGACCATGACGGACTCTCCACCTCCAAATCGATCCTGTACAGGCCTCGGTGTAACGCTCATTCCTTTGATGATAAACATGAGTCCGACCATCACCCCCTGGTGAGACATAACTGCAACCCATCAGTGAAGAGCACTTTTACCAGTCCCGTCTGGTCCAGCAAAGGTGGGTTTGTGCCCATAGGTGACATTGTTGCTGGTCCTGCATTACAACAGACCTACAAGTCCTCAGTCCAGCCTCTATCAGCTTATTGAAGACAGTTTGAGCACTGATTGAGAGATACCGGTGTGTTCCAGGTGTAATTCGGGCAGTTGTTGTTGCCATCCTGTACCTGTCCCGCAGATGTGATATTCGGATATACTGATCCTGTGCAGGTGTTGTTACACATGGTTTGCCACTGCGAGAATGATCAGCTGTCCTTCCTGTCTGCCTGTAGTGCTGTCTTAGGCATCTCACAGTACGGACATTGCAATGTATTGGCCTGGCCACATATGCAGTCCTCATGCCTCCATGCAGCATGCATAAGGCACGTTCATGCATGCTACTTTAAAATAAAATTTTATTTAAATGTAATTAATCCCCATCCATGAATTGGCTGTATCTCTCTACTTTCTCATCCTCACCATTAGCTGCTGTGTGGTGAGCATACTGGCACACTATGGCTGCGTCGCATCATCCAGGTAGATGCTGCACACTGATGGTGGTTGAGGAGAGTCCCTGTTCACTGTGTAAAGCACTTTGAGTGTAGTGCTGGAAAAGTGCTATATAAAATATAACATTCAGTTTCTTATTTTGGCTTATTTTGGTGAGGCAAGTGGCTTATTTTGGACTTGTTTTTCTAGAACAAGTTTCTTGTTTCTCTTGCGAAATTTGGCAACACTGCAATTAGCATTTCACCCACCCCTTAGCAGAGACTACTGTCATTTTAAAAAGAACATTATTTACCATTTTTTATTTTGTTCTAACCGGTAACCATTTGGAAAGGAGATTGCGAAACTTCTGAACCTGAACGAAAAGTACTGTTTTTGCCTAGAACAAACAGAAAATAAAGACATTTGAATTTTAGTCCATGATAAAGACCATTGAGTGTTTTTCACTTTTGTTTATTTATTATCTTCCCTGAGGTCCACTGATAATGTTAGTATAGTTTTTTTGTTGCACCAAAACATTCATAATTTAGTAATATATTATCATTTTACACCCTGTCTCTGGCCCTCTGTCTGAAAGACTCGATTTTGGTCACAGAGTAATTTCATTGTAAATGCTCAATGTTATGATTGTCTAAAATCGTGCAGTCCAAGGAGCACAAAAATACCTGAGAGAGCTATCTGTTAGCATTCCCATTTATCTGTATTGCGGTATTCAGTTGGTGCAGGGTCCCTGCAACTACCCCGGAAGTTGCTGCCATCTTAGCACTGTTGTAATGTGACTTGCTTTACAGCCGCAGAAAAATTACCTCACAATACAGTGCGCACGTTAATAATTAATTAAATATTTTACAGATTAAATTTTACACCAGACCATGTAAAGTGGTGATTAACACAATTAAAAGCTGCACATTAGCAATTTGCATGTCAGCTTTCAATGCAACATAAAATACATAAATCATCCAATTTTGACCAACAGCCACTATCACGTTTCTACTTATTAATTTTTGAATTTTCGCTGGCCCACCGTAATGATCATTCACAGCAGGGATACATTAAAACAAATATTACTAATTCTATTTTAGGTTATTTAATTTTAAGAGCCCTTTGATTTCAACATATAAAAAGTGGTTATCCTTCTGTCAATCACTCGACATTTTGTCGAATGAAGTGACACAAGGGGTCTTCCTAGGATGCCAAAAGTACCTCTGAACTTGAGAAAAGGCCAATGTCAAGTTGGCAGACAGAATTTGAATACCCCACCCTGGACATACGGGTATAAAGGGAAGCGGGGAGTGTCAGTCAGAATTTTTCTTCGGAGCCGAACTTTTCTTTTCTTCACCACTGTTCCACTCACCTCTCTTGCCAAGAAGCACTACTGTTGGATCTACGGCATGTTTCCAGCTGGTGATCTCCCTCTCTGCACGCTCTCAGATGTCCGCTATGCTTTCCCGGGCCACTGTGAGCACGAGGGCACCGCTCATAGCCACGCTTCCTGAGACGGGCGACCCAGGCAGTCTGACGTTCGCTCCGGAGCTGGTACCAAGACCACTCCGTCCCCCGGTGGAGGGCCGGGAGGAGAATTCTTGTTTCAATTGCCACACTGCCTTCGGGCTGAGGCACCCACATTCTCAATAAAGAGTGATTTCCTCACACCCTGGGTCATCCAGCCGGTGCGCGGCATTCAATAGCTAGATTGGTTCGTGGCGGTAGACCTGAAGGACGTGTACGTCCATGCCTCCATCTTGCCTCGATACCGACCCTCCCTACGGTTCACGTTCGACGGCCAGGCATATCAGTACAAGGTCCTCCCCTTCAGCCTGTCCCTGCCCCCTCACATCTTCACGAAGGTCGCAGAGGCAGCTCTTGCCCCGCTAAAGGAACTGGGCATCCGCATACTCAACTACCTCGATGACTGGCTCATCCTGGCTGACTATCGGGAGTTACTATGCACTCACAGGGACCAGGTGCTCAGGCACCTCAGCCGTCCAGGGCTTAGTTCCCTTCTCAGGCAAACTCTCCATGATGTATTTCCCGCGGTACGGTCCCCCTGTAGGCAGACCCACATTTCCCTTGGGCAGCCCCACTGCCCCGGTCGCCATGCTTGTATAGTCCCCCCTCATTAGGCTGGACCTACCACCGCGCCATTCCCACGTATGGCTTCACAACCCTCGTGGTGTATTTGCCACATGTTACCTACCCCTATATTGGGCAGGATGTGGCCTCCACAGGGTCTTTTTTCCCTGAAAGAATAGGACCGGGAAAGACCGCCTTCCTCGACACATCTGATAGCGTTAAGATAGCCCCAGCCGCTCACGTACTATGCGAGAGACATAGTGAGAGAAAAGGCCGCGGCTGCCGGGCTTGCTCCCATGCTAGTCATGTAGCACCTATTCCCCCCCTTAGGGGTGCGGGGAACCTAAGGTCTGTCTGTGACATCTCTTTGGGGGCATTGGGGAGGGCTACGTGCAGCCGACACAGTTGCCTCTGGCACGCAGTAGCCTGCTTGCACCTGTTTCGACAGTTCACGTAACACGGTCAGTGCATAGCGTTTTTAGATGGGAAACCTTGTGTCACATCATTCGACACAACGTCTCATTCCCTGCCTCGGGGAATGGAGGTTACGACAGTAACCATGGCGTTAATTTATTGACATAATAATTAATTTAATTTCATGATGTATGATTGATTTTGCTGTAGAGGCGGTCATGAATTAATAGTGATGAAGGGAAGTCACGGAAGTGACAAGGCGTATTTGCAGCTTGGTTTCAATAACAGCTTTTATTGCAATGTAGATTAAGTTTTAAGTTCTGAAATTTTGAGAATGTTTTTATAGTAGAATGACCTCTTATTTGTCAAAAATATCAACATTTTATACCTAATGATATGACCCCTTTAAATTTGAGTGTTCGTTATTCCTTTTTGTTCCTGTTGTGTGCAGTTCATTTTGTGTATGTTTTATCAGGGGGCACAGTTTAAATTAATTACCGCAAACTCACACAATTTTCTCGTAACTTAATTACCTGTATTTTTTCATAACACTAATGATATATTTTTCTGTCAATTAGAAAATACCAAACCCAGTAAAATAGTTCAGAACCTAACTTTATAGATCAAATCAGCAGTCAGCAGACAAAAAGGTTTCAACCTCTTTTGATGTTCAGAAACATGCAGAAATATTTTGTCTAGCTGTTTATTTTGGTATGCACTACATTGTTCAATTCAGAGGTCAGACAATAAACCTCATCTCGGTGTGTGATCTGACATGAAATTGTTATTTGAATCAGTTTTATGAGGGAAGAGTCCTGTGAGATACAGAACACACTAGCTCATACCTCAACTCTCACTAGGAACCAAATGAGAGGTTTTCAGTTCCAAGGAGTGCAGGGTGGCTCTCAAAATAATACATTGTGTGATATTTCAAAGATTTGGACAGGATTTGAGGTCACTAAGGCAGCATAATGAGATGAATATTAAAATATCACAGTTTCAAACAGTAATGCATCTTTGCCTTACTACTAACCATAAACCATCACTTTGCCAGAAAATTAAAATGATAACTTATGATAAACTAAAAGAGACAGAAACATTCTAAATGTTCATTAAAGGAAATTCATCCACAATTGGTCAAAAACTTGGAAATGAAAGAGAGATTACAGAAAAAGTTTATACCTATAACTAATCTATTTTGCAACAAAATGCGGTTAATATTTAGTCAGCTGAACGTAGTTAATATTTATTTGAAAATTATGGAATACCACCAATGCACATCATGTGAGGTACAGCTTAAATTTGTTTGGTACTTACACAATGTTATTATTAAGGAATCAGGACCAGTAGCTTTAGAGAACAGTCTGGATCACAGATCTCTTTTATTTTTTCCCCTGTGAGTTGGATCGGCACTATATGACTTGTTCATCTAAATACAATGCAGAAATGGTCAAATGAACAAAATATATTGAGTCCGATTGTCCAGATAGTGTCCTTTGTGGATGCTGAAGGTTTTGTATGTTCTGCCCATTTATAAGCAATTTTGACATTTGTTGTGCTTTCTGGATTTTAGCAGTCGCACATTCCCTGAAGGATGATAGGAACACAATGAAAGGCAGAAAATGTCTATAAACCACAAACAGGATTTACAGTAATTAAAGGGTGAACAGTTTTGTAGTCTACAATATACACAGTGACTTAACAGCAGATCTGGTGTGTGGCTCCTGCTGAACCGGCATGTTTGCATTTGTCAGTTCCTCAGATCCAGGTATCAGTCACGAGACTGACTGTGCCAAAATCAATACCCAACCCTTCTCCACAACCAGTGATTCACATTCCATATGGCTCGACCATCTGAAGCATGGTAGGAAATGAACACTCATTAGAAAAATATAATAGCCATGCAAGAAGCCAAGAAATGAAAGTCACATTCATGTTACAAAAATAAAATATATAATGTCGTATACTGGTGTTTGTGTTTGTTTTGTTGGTTTATATGACTAAATTTATGGATGTATATTTATATTGCTTTAATCTGAGAGAGATCCTTTATTGCAGCACTATAGGCTGAGAATAATAAAAAAAAACATACACACTTCAATTTTGGGAAATTTTGAGGAAGGGGACACCCTCAGTAAAACAAATTGAACACTTCTAATTTGGCAATAAGATTCACATGGATCAAATATCTGCATACATTTGTTATTCTTTCCCAGACTCGTCTTTTATAGCATCAGTTTATAAATGTTGCGTGTCTGGAGCACATATCTCTGTAAATAATGTTGTTTTATATACCCTCTAAACATGTGCAATATGTTCCTTGTTCTTTTACTACGCTGTTTGGTTTTATTTACTTGTTTTAAATTTTTCCCCCATCTCACCAAGGTGCTTGTAAATTTGCTTGTTGACAGAACACTCAGGGCATAAACATGGTGGGCAGCTTTCTGATCTCCTGGGGCCTCTAAAGGCTCCAAATTGGTTGTGATTAAGAGGGGATTTTTTTAAGAGGGATCTGAATCACACCATTTTTAACACATCCACATACAGAGTCATTATCAATTTCTGGAAATGTTCCCTGTAGTAAGCATCATCCAAAAATACATTTCTGCATGAAGAACTCAAGAACTTTTTTAATCCCAAACTCTCATTTGAAACAAATTACACCATTAATTTAGAAAGAAATTACCTGACAATGCCTTTTTATGTTAGAATAAAATCTGTGCCTTTAAAAAGGAAATAGCTGTCTCTCATCATCATTGCTCACTCAGTTTCTCATCTGTTTTCTTGACGTTACATTTGCAGGAGCAGCTAAGAAAAGAGGAATGCAGTGTGGTAAAATTTGACCAGCATGTGTTTTCTTTATAGAGAAGGTGTTTGCGTGGTATGATGGATAGAGATTCCAGGAAATCAAATGTTGCACTTTTAATTTAGAGTGTGGCTTTGGTTCTTATGGGGTTCCATAAATGGGCCTCGACAAATTAACTTAACATAAAAAGCGGGAGAAGGGATAGAATGGTACTCATACAAATCACATTTGATCATGATTTAATCATTTGCTATAGAATGGGAAGCTCCAATGAAATGCAGATCGATCCTCAGATTAACTGTTAAAAGTGCACACAACTACTTTTAAAGATCCCATGAAATCGCTTGATGAACGCAGTTCTCTTACGAGAGGTTCTCTCGTATTGCGTAAGCTAGCTTATGCTACGGGAAAGATTCATCTTTTCTGAGATATTGAAGCCAAAAAATTATCCTTAATTTTGTATCCATTGTACGCAGTGCAGCAACTGCATACCTTGAGCGGGCTAGCTAGCGAGCTCATGGGTTGCTCTGCGGCAACTGCTGCAGCCTATAGACGAACTTCAGTGAACTTGCGTCCAATGACAGGCGCCCGCGCCGTCACTGCCTCAAAGCCCGCCAAAATGGCCGTGGCTACAGTGCATATAAGCGTAAGTTCGTAGGCTGGAACCCTGATTTTCATCTATTCAGCGAAGCTCTTCGCATCTCTGAACTGCAGAAGCCGCGTCGCCGTTCGAGGGGCATCTAGCAAGCTTGGACAGCGCTCGAAGAAGCCGGCCGTCTTCGCCACCTTCAGCCATCCTGCGAAGCTACGCCATCCGGCGACGTATCCTTTTAGAGCAAGCAAGTTCCTCAGCGAACTTCACAAAAGAGCAACGAGCGTCTTTTTTAAGATGCCTCGCACCACCTGCGCCTCATGCCGCGCCCCTCTCAGCGCCGGAGACCGCCACCTCATCTGCGCTCTCTGCCTGGGATTGGAACATGCAGAGCTCGCCCTCGCTGACGGCGGATGTGACCTCTGCGAGGAGCTTCCGATGTCGACCCTGCGGGCTCGACTCGAAGCACTCAAAACCGAAGCCACCGCGCCGCCTTTCGTTTCCCCGCGCAGAAAGAAGCGCCGCTACCAAAGGCTGCCGGAACCGGTGTTAGAAGCGACTACCTCGCCGGAGCCTCTCCCTCGAGCCTCGCTTTCACCCTCCCGCCCTCCGGGGCGCGCAGTTGCCGCCGGCGGCCGCACTGTTGCCATCTCGGATGACGAGGCGGAGGATAAGGGCTGCTGTTCCATCATGGCTTCGGACAGCGAGGAGTGGTCAGGCTCCCAAGCCTCCTCCTCGGCCCAGGAATCCAGCAGGACCTGCGCCGGAGTCGAGGAAGAACTAACGCGCCTCCTCACACAGGCCGTCGACCGCCTCGGGATCAAGTGGTCACCACCCTCTGAGCAGGCTCCCAACAGACTCGATGGCTGCTTTCTTCAGAGCCGTTGCCGCGCGGCGCCCGCGGCCCGGGCCGCGCCCTTCCTGCCGGAACTCCACGCCGAGCTCTCTAAATCGTGGAACGCGCCTCTCTCGGCCAGGAACCGATCCCACGTCTCCACCTCTCTTGCTCTGGTGGCCGGTCCCACCGAGAGGGGCTACTCTTCCATCCCCCCGGTCGAGGATTCGGTAGCAGCACACCTTTGCCCGCCCTCCGCGAGATGGCGGTCTAAGCCAGTGCTCCCGTCTAAGACCTGCAGAACTACTTCCACCTGTGTTGGCCGCGCCTATGCCGCCGCCGGCCAAGCCGCATCTGCTCTGAATTCCATGGCCGTTTTACAGATCCTCCAAGTGGACCTTCTCTGAGAATGGGATGAGAAAGGCAGGCACCCAGAGGCTGTTTCAGATCTAAGGAGCGCGACGGATCTCGCCCTTCGCACCACCTAAGCTGCAGCTCAAGCCCTAGGGAAGTGCATGGCCGCTCTGACTGTGACCTAGAGACACCTATGGTTAACACTAGCCGATATGGGAGAAGCTGAGCGCTCCACGTTCCTCAACGCGCCGCTCTCTCCGTCCAGTCTCTTCGGTTCCGCGGTGAGTGGCATTGTTGACCATTTTTCGGAAGTCCAGAAAGCCACCCAAGCTATGAATCTCTTCCTGCCTCGTCGCGCTAGCTCCTCTGCAGGCCGCCCATGTGACCAGCCTCCTGCACGAGCCTCTTCACAGCGCCCAGCTCAGCAAAGCCAGACTTCTCAGCGTAGACAGGGCGGCCGCCCTAGAACGCGCTCAGACAGCCACCGCAGACCGCCGCCCCCCTGCGGGCCTCGGCCTAAGTTTGCGCTGAAACCTGAGCAACCGAAGTCCTCCTAGCTTTGTTAAGGAAACGACGGCTCAGTCCCGCCGCGGCGGACCACCGTCAAAGCTTCGCCCCTGTCAGTCCCCTTCTCTCAGGCTACTGCAGTGGTGGATTCAGCAGCCAACAAGCCGGTGATACTGCCCGCTTGCCTGCACTCAAATGCCGTTTTCACGGCTGAACAAAAGAAATTTTGTGAAAAGCAAACATGCCTTATGTGTAGAAAATGTGCCCACAATCCAGTGTTCACCCCTACACACAAGCATTACACTTCCCGTGTCCCTATCAGAGCCCACTCACATAAAGCAGGCACAGCCAGCTCGAGTGTTAGAGTCAATAAACGAGCCCACGAATCCGTGCGCGCGCCCCTTCTCTGCCTGCTCTGTCACACGGCCAGCAAACACCTCTCTGTATGTAAGTCCCATGCCCGTGACTATGCTCGCGCATCACTTCACAGATGTGACTCTTTCCCCATTCACCTCAATCGGGAAGTCACTCACAGATCAGCCTGTCCCTGCTGTCTGCGAGCAGTCATGCACAGTAAGCGCGCTCACACATTCTGTTCAGCTCGCTGTGTGCGGCAATCAGGGCGACTTGGCCATTCACCCTCTAGCGTTACGCTTCAAAGCGTGGAAAGCTATCCCAGGGATTTCCAAATGGGTGTTAAGCACAATAAAACAGGGCTATTTGCTACAGTTCGATCGCCGCCCTCCCGCTTCAGAGCTGGCTCGAAACTACTGTGAACACGGAAGCAGCCTGCATGCTTCGTTCAGAAATAGCAAACCTTCTGTGCAAAAGGGCCATAGAGAGAGTGCCACCTTCTCTGAGCGAGTCAGGGTTTTACAGCCATTATTTTCTTGTCCCCAAGAAAGACGGCGGCCTCAGACCAATATTAGATCTCAGGGTTTTGAACAAGGTGCTCGCAAAACGACCGTTCAAAATGCTTACAATCAGGAAACTCCTCGCGCATGTGCGCCGGGGGACTGGTTTATTTCTCTCGATCTGAAAGATGCCTACTTTCAGATTCAGATAAATCCCGTCACAGGCCATTCTTGAGATTCGCCTTCGACGGCCAGGTTTATCAATACACCGTCCTTCCGTTCGGCCTGTCTTTAGCACCCCATACTTTCACGAAGTGCATGGATGCGGCGCTCGCACCCCTGCGGAGTCAGGGCTTACGAATTCTGAACTATTTGGACGATTGGCTGATTTTGGCACAGTCACATATGGAGCTTCTGTCTCACAGGACAGTTCTCCTCAGTCATCTGAACAGTTTGGGCCTTGCAGTCAATTGGACCAAGAGCTCACTACAGCCCAGTCAGGCAATTTCCTTCCTTGGAATAGAACTAGACTCCATGGCGATGACGGCTTGCTTATCTACACAGCGCGCGCGCCGTGTTCAGCGACTAGCCGCGTCCTTTCAGATGAACAGCCTCACGCCTCTGAAAAAATTTCAGAGAACGCTAGGTTACATGGCTTCAGCCGCAGCAGTACTTCAGCTGGGCTTACTGTGCATGCGCCCGCTTCAGCATTGGCTAAACACTCAGACCTGTATCTCAGCTCTGCAGCCCTGGGCAGTGGCCGAATGGTATCAAAAGCTCCTTCACATAAATTGTCTGGAAATGATAGCGGTCGAGTACGCGCTCGTGCGCTTCCTCCCGGTCATTCAGGGTCACCACGTCCTGGTCCGTTCGGACAACAGATCTGTGGTATCCTATCTAAACCGTCAGGGCGGTGTCAGATCCAGGAACCTCTTCCATCTGACAAAACGCATACTGAGTTGGTCCCAGTGCCACCTGCGCTCGCTGAGGGCGACGCACGTGCCAGGCCACCTGAACGGCGGCCCAGACAGACTGTCCAGAGACAAGATTTCCCCAGGGGAATGGTCCCTGCACGCTCAAACAGTCCAGAAGTTATGGAGTATATTCGGCAGAGCAGAGATAGACCTCTTTGCGTCAGAAGAGAATTCTCACTGCCCAGTATTTTTCTCGAAAAGCGAGGATGCGCTGGCCCAGGACTGGCCCAACCGCCCGCTTTACGCCTTCCCTCCCGTCTCGCTATTGCCACAGATAATGCAGAGGATCAGGGAAACGTGTCACTCGGTGCTCCTCATAGCCCTGCGCTGGGAGAATCAGACATGGTTCCCGGAGCTTACGCGGCTGTCACTGACAGCCCCGTGCCCCATTCCAGTGAGAGCAGATCTCCTTTCTCAAGCTCGCGGCACGATCTAGCATCCTTACCCAGAGCGCTGGGCGCTGCACGCGTGGGTGATCAACGACTACCCGTCGCTTTGTCAGAAGGAGTATTAAACACTATCATACATGCTAGAGCCCTTTCCACGAGAAGACTCTATGCGTCCAAATGGTCTGTGTTTTCAAAATGGTGCACCGGCAGAGACCTGGACCCACGGACATGTGGGGTGTCGTCGCTGCTCGTGTTTTTACAAGAGCTGCTGGATAAGGGCAGATCCCCATCCATGCTCAAGTGTATGTGGCGGCCATCGCGGCGTTCGCTGAACCCCTGCACGGCCAGTCACTGGGAAAAAACGAGCTGGTCATCCGCTTCCTCAGGGGAGCTAGAAGGATGAACCCCCCGCGCCCCCCATCGGTTTCTATCTGGGATCTTTCCGTAGTTCTCGAAGCTATGAAAGCCCCCCTTTCGAACCGCTTCAATCCGTGGATTTGAAATACCTTTCACTCAAAACCGTTTTTCTGACTGCCCTGTCATCAGTTAAACGTGTGGGAGACCTTCACGCGCTGTCTGTCAGAGCTGCGTGTCTTGAGTTTGGACCAAGTGACTCCAAGGTCATTTTAAAGCCTAGACACGGCTATGTCCCCAAGGTGATCAGTACTCCTTTCAGAGCACAAATCATTTCCCTATCGGCGCTGCCAGCATACGATAGCGAACGCGACGCCAATCTCCTTTGCCCAGTCAGAGCACTGAGATTGTATACTGCGCGCTCCGCCTCTTTCAGACGCTCTGAGCAGCTTTTCGTTTCGTTCGGAGGGCGCACCAAGGGTTTCGCTGCCTTGAAACAGACACTGTCTAGATGGATAGTGGACGCTATTGCTGCCGCGTACGCGTCAAAAGACCTACCATGCCCGTTAGGCATTAGGGCTCACTCCACTAGAGGCCTCCTCGTGGGCATGGTCCAGCGGGACTTCCATTCATGACATATGTGTGGCAGCGGGCTGGGCTTCCCCCTCCACCTTTGTCAGATTTTACAATCTGGAAGTGCCCGCCCTGCAGGCGAAACTACTAGCGGTTTAATACGCTACAGCTCCCCTGGTGAGCTGCACTGATGGGACACATTCCACACAGACTGGCACCGCCGCTCTGTCTTTTCCTTCCCACTATGTGCTTATGTATTACACACACACTGGCCTGCACTCTTGCCGGCCAAATATTATTCCCCCACTCACAAGGGCTCCCCCGGGTCCCCCCACCCCCGGGGCTCATGCAGTGGATGCTTGGTGCGCACGGCGTTGACAATGGGTTCCCGTAGCGTAAGCTAGCTTACGCAATACGAGAGAACCTCTCGTAAGAGAACGAATCGGTTACCTTACGTAACCTCGGTTCTCTCTAGAAGAGGGAACGAGTATTGCGTAGCCGGCCGTGCTCGCGCCACGAGCGATTTTCGCTTCATTCAATGAAAACCAGGGTTCCAGCCTATGAACTTACGCTTATATGCACTCTAGCCACGGCCATTTTTGCGGGCTTTGATGCAGTGACGGCGCGGGCGCCTGTCATTGGACGCAAGTTCACTGAAGTTCGTCTATAGGCTGCAGCAGTTGCCGCAGAGCAACCTATGAGCTCGCTAGCTAGCCCGCTCAAGGTATGCAGTTGCTGCACTGCGTACAATGGATACAAAATTAAGGATAATTTTTTGGCTTCAATATCTCAGAAAAGATTAATCTTTCCCGTAGCGTAAGCTAGCTTATGCAATACTCGTTCCCTCTTCTAGAGAGAACCGAGGTTGCGTAAGGTAACCGATTCCTTTTCCGTAGCGCAGTTTTTTTTCTGTGTTCACATTTCATATTGAAACGGAACACTGCAGGTCACTGACACTCTGGGTTGAAAGATAAAACAATTTTAAATTACTGACTCATCAGGAGAAAAAGTAAACGAACATCTGATTATTTGCCCTTTACAGCACTCATGTGCCTCCATAATTCTACCAGGCGTGTTTCCAGTATCAGGGATTAAACTGCTGAATAGCAGACGTGGTACTTGGAGGCAGCCATCCCCTTAACAATTCATTTTTGACTAACACTTGCACTGCGTGTATGAGTGTTACATGGAAAGTCTAGTCTGCTCTGTGTTATTCTTGCTCCATGGGGAGGGATAACCAATACTTTATGCTCAGTTATAATTAGACCTGTATGAGGGCCTTTGTGCCTTTTTAACACAGGTGTACCTATTACAAGCACATCTATGTTTTAAGCATACACTTACTGTGTGGTTCCAACTAATATTATGGTCAGGAAACGTCCAGGTTTATGTTATGAGAAAAGAATGTTCAAATGCTTCCTTTTAATTTTTCTATAAAGTTACCAGAATAGTATCCCCAAGATGTCAGCAAACCTGAACATGCAAAATGATTGACTGATAGAAAGAGCATTTCTGTGCGGCTATAAAAGTTTGGGCTGCTCCTCTGGCTAACTGACTTTTTTGTAGTTTTTTTTTGTGGTTTATAAAGCCTAGGTGTATCACAGAGACTTGTGTGATATCTCAAAACTTGTTTTTGTGATATCTAATGGGTAATATGGACATTTTATTTGATAATTAACAGAAACAATAACTTACACAACCTTTCTGTGAACCTGGGTGATTGGACAATTAGGAAACGATAACTCTAAAGCAGTGTTCCCTTTAAGCCACACACAAGTGTGATTTTACACTTCTGATGTTGTTTCCACATAGAACCAATATAAAATCCATGCTCAATGTAGAAAGCAGCCATTACAATGTGCTGCTTCAGCTGAGTTTCAGCTTCAGTATTGATTTGCAGCATTCTCTGATGCAGCGTAAACTCTTGAGCAGAGGATAGGTACCACTATTGGCATGCTAAGGGTAAATCATTGGCAGGCAGAGCAAGAGAGATGGATTTTATTATTTTGTTTGTTTCTAAAATGTTTGTCATCTGCATGACAAATTACCTCTTGCAGTAATCCTTCATCGTAGTCATGCAGCTTTTCTTGTTTAGTTATAGCTGTCCAGGCCTCTGCGTCTGTAGTCTACGTCACATATGCATCTGTGAATGTATCGCTCACTCTCACACACTCACATGCTAGGTTTACAATGGCAACTGTAAAGAAAGCTGAAATAGATGTTTGGTCTTTACACTCTTCACCAGAAAAACTTGGTTTATTTGTTTAGAAGATGGTTTGTGCCAAGATCTAATTTTCTAAGTTATATAAAGATATGGCAGATAAGGCAGAGTCCATCAAAAGTGCTGTTTCCAATTATAAGAAGCTAATCAGCAGTGTCAATTCTTTTACATTTCCAAAAATAATGCTACTCAAATCAACGAGACTACCAAATTAAGAAATAGTGAGCTTCCCAGGTCAATTGGAGGTTTTCACTGATGCATAGAAGATAGAGCAGAAAATGACCGTGGGCAGTAAACCGTTGGTTAAATTCACTAAAGTTGTATTCAGTGTTGTGCCTACTGAGAGCTTGGACATAGATGACATGCCACGTTTGGCTGTGATTTGACTGTAAGAGAAGAACTCTTACGGTGAAAGTGTTTCAGAATTTTAAGAAGCGAAGTGAAGGCATCAGGACGATCTTGGCAGTGACAACAGATGAAGCTCCCGCCATGGTCAGCAAACAGAAAAGAGCTGTCAAGTTTACTGAGGAAATGGTCGGCCAACCTATCATGAAAGTACACTGCATACAGTATGTCATGTCAAGTCATTTTTATTTGTATAGCGCTTTTCACAAAACACAGTTTCAAAACAGCTTTACAGAAATACATGCTTTAATAGAAATTGAAACTGAAATATCTGTAAAATTTTAGAGTAATCATTGTTTAGTTTGATTTAATATGATTCTAAATTGTGTATAAAAATAAATAATTAGTTAATAATTGTATTTTTATCCCCATTTAAAAAGCCAAAAACGACTGTAGCAAGGAACACAAAACGTCTCGGGTTACTTAACTTTAACCCCTATTCCCTGAAAAAGCAGAAAGAGATGCTGTGCTGATTTAGCTTTGGGAACGTATTTAGGAGTGACCAGCTGTGAATATGTGTGCAACACGTCAATGAAATTGACTAGAATTTATAGCCTCCGCCGGTGACATCATCAGGATGCGCCAGTACAGGGGCTATAAATAGATGCGTCACATGTGCATCGTTAGGTATTTTGTCTGAAGAACAGTCCTTGTTCTGCTTTTTCAGGGAACAGGGGTTACAGTTAAGTAACCTGAGAAGTTTCCTATCAAAAGCTACAATTTGATGCTGCGCTGATTTAGCGCTTTGGGAATGAGAATACCCACGGCGCCACACTGCGGATGTCTGGACCCCTTACGGTTGTGTAGTTGTGGCAAGACGCACCTAGAGTGGGACTCAAAGTGAGGAACCGGGGTCTATACCACATAGAAAGGGTACGTAGCACGTGGTGCATAACCTTTATCAGCCTTAGGGCACTGGCCCTTGGATGAAATCCCCTTGACAACTGAAATGGTCTCATGTGCAATAGGCCCAAAGGGATCACCGAGGATGCAGATGCAATGAGACCTAGCATTCGTTGATACTGACAAACAGTGCAACCTTGACCTAGCCTGACTTTGCTCAGGGTGTTCTGAATGGACTCGATTCAAGTGGGAGACAACTGTGCCTGCATCATGATCGAATTCCTTATGATCCCCAGATAGGTAGTTTTCTGAGTGGGAGAGAGGATGCTTTCCTTGACGATGAGCCTCAAACCCAGAATGAGATAAGACGATATCCCTGCACTGTAATGCCAGTTCTTGTGACTGTGCTAGTATCAGCCAGTCGTCTATATAATTCAGAATGCGAATACCCCGGAGTTGCAAAGGAACCAGTGCTGCATCCATGCACTTCGTGAATGTGCGGGGTGATGAGGCTAGGCCGAATGAAAGAACCCAATATTGGAAAGCTTTGCCCCCAAAAGTGAACCTCAGGAACTTTCTGTGTTGTGGCAGAATTTCTATATGAAAGTATACATCCATGAGATCGATCGTGACCAACCAATCATGATGTTGGATTTGAGACACGACCGTCTTGAAGGTTAGCATCTTGAGCTTGAACTCAAAAGACAAAAGACCTGATGATGCACCTGTGGCCCATCTATTTATAGCCCCTGTACCGGCACATCCTGATGATGTCACCGGCAGAGGCTATAAATTCTAGTCAATTTCATTGACGTGTTGCACATATATTCACAGCTGATCACCCCTAAAGATGTTCCCAAAGCGCTAAATCAGCGCAGCGTCAAAGTGTAGCTTTTGATAGGGAACTCCATAAGATGTGGGAAACCAGACTTGTCATTTCAAACTGAATGACAACTGAGACTTGTCCTTCGCCACCCGGATTGAGGTGAGTAACCGCACCACCACGAGGACCTAGTAAGTAATGGGAATTGGGCATACGAAATTGGGGAGAAAAGGGGAAAAATATAAAAATAAAAATATTACAGTTTTAATGGATTTCAATGGGAAAATTTTGTGTGTAACTATTTTGTGTACACAGTGTATTATAGATGTATTATAGGAACTGAGGTTGAAATATCAAAATTCCCCCAAAAATACACACCTTTGGCAAAATTTGTGCATTTGGCATTAACACAGCCAAATTTATTGAAAAACAAAAATTAAAAAGACAAAAATGTCCCAAAGGTCACACAATGAATGAATGAAATGAATACTGAAGATAATGGATTTACTAAATAGGCTACTACATTCGTCTTGCACAAAGACACTTTATATAACACTTAATTTTTACATTTTGCATGGCACTCTCCGTTTTTTTATAGTGACTCAAGGGGCTTCTTTCGGGAGCCTCGGATACCTCTGAATATGAAGAAGGCCAATGAATAATTGTTGAACAGAATTTGCATGTCCCGCCCCGGATATACGGGTATAAAAGGCAGGGATTGTGCATCTGTTCAGTCAGGTTTTGCACTGGGAGCCGAGAAAAAAGGTTCAGCCATTACAGCGGCTTGGTACAGTGTTGTGGCAAGGGGGACACAATGTCTCGTTCCCTCCATCAGGGAACGGGGGTTACACTAGTAACCTAGACATTCCCCTTCTGTCACTCACTCGACGTTGTGTTGATTGTAGTGACACAAGGGGCCCCTATTCAATATCGCCACTTACACTGAACTGTGTTACGTGAACTGCTGATGCTGGTGCAGAAAGCTGTAGTGTCCCCAAAGGAGCATGGGACTGCACGTAACCTCCCCCAACGCCCCACTACGACATCATATTGCTTCTATTAGATTCCCGGCATCCGACAAAGGTTTTCCCTTGAGGGTTGGGAACTGGCACGGCCTTATTTCCTCTATGTTTCTCCTCATAGAGTGTTAGATGCGGCTGGGGCCATCTAGCTATAACACGCATCGGGGAAGGTGTTCTTTTCCAGACCTATTCTTTCAGGGGGAAAAGACTCCGTGGAGACCACATCCTGCCCATCAGGGGAGGTGAACATGTGGCAAATACATCACATGGGCCTGTCACCACACATGGAAATGGTGCGGTGGTAGATCCTGCCTAATGAGGGAGGAGTTCTACAAATATGGTGACCGGGGCAGCAGAGACTGCCCAAGGGAGACGTGGGTCCACCTGACAGAGGGACCATACCATGGAAAAAACATCACAGGAGGTTACCACCTATGCACTTATGGAGCACCTGTTCCAATACAGAGTAATTAGTATCCTCAGTGGGTCTGGTTGGGAATTCCTCCACTGATTTTGCGAGCCAGAGGGCTGAAGAGGAAGAACATCCAGGGAGCGGGAGTTTGAGGACTCACCTGGGAGTAACAGTGCACGTGTTCACCTCTGTAGAGGGGAAAGGTGCTAGTGCAAGCGGTATACCCAGTCTGTTGTCAGAAACTGACTCAACGCAGAGATTGTAGAATCTCGCAAAAGTATTGGGTGTTGCCCAGCCCGCTGCTCTAAAGATGTCTGCTAGAGAGATGCCATTGACTAGTGCCAACGATGATTCCACACTCCTTGTAGAGTGTGCTCGAACCCGCAAGGGGGCTGGCGCGGCCTGGGTCCAATAGGCCAATGCAATGGCGTAGACTACCCAGAGTTCCCTTTCCGCTGTCCGCCAAAGCAAACAAAGAGCTGCTTGGAGAGTCTAAAGCTCTGTGTGTGCTCCAAATATGTACGCAAAGCACGTACCAGACACAGCAACATGTTGACATGGGCATTTGCCGGACCGAACTCCCGGCAGGTATCGCTGATAGAGAAGGCTTGCAGGTCTCCAACCCTCTTGATGGAAGCGAGCACAATCAGGAGGGCCATCTTCTGGGAGAGGGCACTTAGCTTGACTTACCCTAGCGGCTCAAAGAGGGTTCTCTGAAGGCCCGAAAGGACCATGGAGAGATCCCACGAGGGGAACAGGCATGGTCTGAGAGGATTGAACCTCCGGGCGCCTCTTAGAAACCTTATAATTAAGTTGTGCTTCCCAAAGGACTGACCATCCACTGCGTCGTGGTGGGCCGCTATAGCGTCTACATACACCTTTAAGGTGGAGGAGGACTGCCACCCTCCAGTTTTTCCTGCAGGAATGAGAGCACTGACCCAATGCACACCTCTGCAGGTCTTCAGATCAGGAAGAACACCAATTTACGAACGCCACTTTAGGGTCGTAAAGCTGCCTAGTAAAGGGAGCTCTGGCATGGTTGATTGTGTCTACGACAGCTGGTGGTAGACCACTTAGATCTTCCACATCCCGTCCAGGGGCCAGATGTGGAGGTTCCAGAGGTCTGGGCACGGATGCCAGAGGGTGCCCCATCCCTGAGAAAGAAGGTCTTTCCTCAGGGGAATTTGCCAGGGAGGTGCTGTCGCGAGGAGCATAAGATCTGAGAACCAAGTCCGAGTGCCAGTAAGAGTCCACTGGAGTGACTTGGTCCTCATCCTCCCTGACCTTGCACAGCACCAGTGCAAGTAGGCTCACTGTGGGATATGTGTACTTGCGCAGCCCCGGGGCCAGCTGTGTGCCAGGGCATCCTGTCCCGAGAGGACTTGACTCCGACCTGAGGGAGTTCCAGAGCGGGAAATAGGAGTTCTCTTAGGAAGCGAACAGGTCTACCTGTGCTTTGCCATAACAGTCCCAGATCAGCTGAACCACCTGGGGGTGGAGCCACCACTCCCCGTTGAGTGGAGCCTCTCCCCGATATGAGTGGCGTGCAGCGACCTCAGTCGGTGCTGATTCCAAAAGGAGATGGTGGGCGAGTTGACATGTGACGTGAGTGCACACTGGCATGGTGATTTATGTATGCTACCGTCGCGGTGCTGTCCGAATGGATCAAGACATGCTTGCCTCGGATCAGCGGTAGAAACCTCCACAGGGCAAGAAATACAGCCAGTAACTCTAGGCAGTTGATGTGCCAACGTAACCGCAGGCCTGTCCAGGAACTGGTGGCTGTTTGCCCATTGCACACGGTGCCCCAACCCTGTTTGGAGGCATCTGTGTTGACCACGATGCATCTGGACACCTGCTGTAGTCATCGAGGTAGTTGTGTATGCAGATTTTGTACCCACTTTCCTTAGCGGGGTAAGGGTGGCCTCTATGACCTTTGTGAAGACACGAGGGGACAGGGACAGGCCGAAGGGGAGGACCTTGTACTGGTACACCCTGCCCTCGACTTGTCGGGGGAAAATTGAGACATGAAAGTACGCATCCTTCAGGTCTACTGCTGTGAACCAATCTTGATGCCGGATGCATGTTAGAATGTGTTTTTGCATGAGCATCTTGAACGGGAGTTTGTGCAGAACTCGCTGGTCCAAGATTGGCCTCAACCAACCTCTTTTTTTGGGTATGATGAAGTAAGGGCTATAGAAACCCTTCTCCATCTCGACTGGAGGGACAGGCTCTATCGCATCCTTTTGTAAAAGGGTAGCAATTTCTACGCAGGGTGCTGGCTTTTTCGCTGTGCACCGAAGTGGGGCAGATGCCGCTGAAACGGGGCGGACGCCTGGTGAACTGAATCACGTAGCCGAGTCGTATGGTCCTGGCCAGCCAGCGCGATGGGTTGGAGAGCGTAGGCCATGCATCCAAGCTCTGCGCAAGGGGCACTAAGGGGACGCTAGTTTTTGACATGGGGCTTCGTAGTGGTGGGGATCAGGTAGTGTTGTGTCAGGAGGCAAAGTTGTTTCCAGGGCATGTGTGCTGAGAAAAAACTCAAAGCACTTACCTTGCTCTACGTACCTGGCAGGAGGCAGGTTAGTGACTGATGTGGAGGTCCTAGTGAGCTGGGCCCTGGTTGAGGCGGAGATACCTGCTGGTTCCTTGCTGCCCTTGGTGAGCAGACTGGCTTGGCTTGGTGTAGTACGATGCCGAGGCAAGATATGTTAAATGGCCTCCGTCTGCTTTTTCACAGCTGAAAACTGCTAGTTAAAGTCTTCAACGGTGTCGCCGAATAGACTGAACTGGGAGATGAGGGCATTGAGAAAGTGGGCTTTGTCAGTTTCCCACATCTCGACCAAGTTCAGCCATAGATGGCGTTCCTTGACCCCAAGGGTGGCCATTGCCTGTCCGAGTGCCTGCGCTGTGCCCGCGCTGTTCGAGCGGCGCCCTGACCCGAGAAACCAATCATCTAGCAGTGAGGGTTGAGGGGAGGACAGAGGGTATCAGTCCAGCCCCACGCTCACGCCGGCCGGGGCAAGCATATCGGACATCTGGACGTCAGCCTCGAACTGGGAGGGCAAACCCGAAGGTGGCAGCCCAGATGAGTCCTCCGCGTCAGACGCCGCAACGCTCTGCGATGTAGCGGCAGCGTCATCATCCTGCTTCATGGCACCAACGGAGACATCAGAATGGCCATGAGGCAAGCCGGACTCACGTCGAGCCCGGATGGAAGCACCGTCTTTGTAAACGCACCTTGTTATGGTAAAATATACCTTTGCAGCTTTATGTTCTAAAAAGCAAAAGCTTCTGTGTGTTCTTGTAATATTTTAATTTATGACAAATGATTGTCTGGGACCTATTATTGGTTTCCATTTTCCATTTTATAATTTACCATTTTTAATTTTGTTTTATGTTCCTCACAGACACAGACTCATTATTTCTGAGATCTGTCTGATCAACTGTTCTTAAGTTTGTTCAGTTCATAATGTGATAAACGTGGATCGGTCTTTTTGGAGTGAAATGTATATGATTAAGCACAAAATGTCAGATGATCACATTGTCTCCACAGAGTGAACTTTTTTGAGGGTTCACCAAAGTTCACTTGCCCTGGACAACACTATTTATGTGAATAAAAAAGGACAAACTACAGGTTCACAACTTTAAATGGTAATATCACATATCATGTTAAACAGCTGGAAGGAGAGCCATGAGAAGTGTTATTTTTCTAAGTTAAATCTACATCTATTTGTCAAAGTGATTTATGGAGAATTGTAAGATGTCCTTCCCAAGCATTTGCTGAAATACCAGAATAATTGAATTCAGGAATGCAGTTTGAACTCAAAATGGAGTACAGAATAAGAGAAATAGAGAAAGAGACAGAGAAAGAGAGAGGCACTGCGATTCTATTTATGGATAATTGACCGTAGAGCCAGAGATGGTGCATTTCTGAAGCTCGTAAAATGTAATATATTGAGCTCTACTCCATGGTGCGAGGTTATTCAAACAAACCACATGAATGCAAAGTTACATACCAGTAATCCTTCAGTGTTTTACTGGCAGCCTTTACAGAGTTCTCCAAGGTCATCAGCTCTTTTGGTGCAAACGAAAATAAGTGGTTGAGTTACAGGCAGTTAGAAAGGCAGGCCAGTGGGGTCCTGAGACAGGTAGGAGGTAAAAAGGAAAAAAGATGGAGGTGAAGACACAGAGCAAGAGGGAAAGAAAGCCAGTCAAGGAGCAAAATGGGGTCACACAAGAGAGAAAAGAATGAGGAAGAGAAAAGAGGAAAGAATGAGGAAGAGAAAAGAGAAAAGATTTAGGAAGATGTACTGAACACATAGATACTCCACTTACAGTATATTTAATGTGCTTTGTACAAAAAAAGTCAAAATAAGTAGATGAAGTGGATGATAAATATGTTGCATCTTTTGTTTGCCCCCTGGAAAATATGCCTCTGCAGGTAAGGGCAAAATACTTATTTTGGATTTTCACTCTGAAAGATTTACCTCAGTGTACAAAGGGACAGTTTTGTATCTAGTACATGAGCCAGACCCCCAACCAACCTCCAGGGTCTTGGAACTGAAACCAATATTTCAGGAGATGTTATTACTGTGTGTTTGCCAGTACTTGTCAAACCACCTAATTATATAATTATAATCATGCAAATTTAAAGTTAAACAAACAGTCTACTGGAGCAGGTATTGAGAGGGCCAGGGAAAACTATTAGAATCCATCTATCCAGCTCCCCTGCTGTGCTTCCTCTGTCTTCCTCTCTCACTCGCTTTCTCTCTCTATAACCCGCTTTTCCATCTCCCCAAATATTCAAAAAATTTGACAGTCTGACGGTATTTATATCTCATTCTCCCTTAGATTTTTTCTCTATTGCTTCTATCCAAGAATATTGTTATGACTGGCATTGTGGTACATGTCCCGGTGTAGCTCGATAACCACCGCGTTGTGTGGTACGGGTAAATAGACTTTACACTTTTAGAGGCAGGGTTTTCTTCCAGTCGTTCTCCATTTGTCCAGCACATAGCAATATCACAAGGCATTCACATAAATATGTCAGTTCTATTTAATTTTTCCAGACTGCCAGAGACAGTGTAAACATAGTGACTGGGAGTCATACGATCACACATGGTATTGAGAATATATTGTATTGATTGTATTGTAATATTGATTTTGTCACACTTGACCCCTAAATGATGACGTGTCATAAGCTGTATAAAGTCCATCTCACATCACGTCTGTCTCTGTCATTTTAGCCTGAAAGAGATCACGTACTTAACCATGCACAGCTTTTTTGGCTGGCAATAACTCCCCAAGATAGCTGTCTTGAGAACATTGCATTACATTGTATATGATCGGAACGGAAGTCTATGTGCATGCTTCAACGAGCTCTGTTACAGTTGCCTTTTCCAGTTGGCTCACACAAGCCAGACGACAGGTGTAGCTAGAGCAGTCTAGTCTACCAGATGCATGCCGTAACAGCCTCCACCAACTACCTAAAGGTGTGCCGAATAGGCTCTTGATCCTTCTCTGAAGACGAAATTTCTATTTGCCTTAACGTCAGATAGAAGGGTTGTTAATCCCACAATGCCTCCTATGTGGGCCTGAGGACAACCAGGTTACTCTTTGGTCAAACCAAGCCTTCCATCACAAAGGTGCTGTCAGCACAGTTTACCAACTCCCTGATTCATCTGGCCACATTTGCCCTGAGTATGACATTTCCCCAGTACAGGCATTATGGCAGTATGCATCAAGGACTGCTCACTTGCGCTCCACTAATCAGTTGTTCTATCATTTTGGTGCCTATCGGAAGGGGGCATCCTTGCCCAAGCAACGACTGGCTCATAGGGTGGCAGACACCATTTCCAATGCATACCTTTCAGTAGGTCATCCAGTTCCAGCATCTGTAAGGTGTCATTCAACTTGTATGTTTGTCACTTCATGGGCAGCACTATATGGTGTCTTTTGCTGAAATATGTGCAGCAGGCACATGGGAATCACCCTGCACATTTTATAGACTAAATGTGGCATCTATTCCTCTAATCTGCTCTGCTGTAATCCCGAGCAATGTTAGAGAGTACTTGTGACTTGGCTGTATTCATCTTCCACTATGTTTAAACAAGGGGTGTAGCGATCCATTGATCTGGATCAATGCATCGATCAATTAACCAACAATGCGATGTCATCAAAACAACCCGGAAAGTTTGATGAATATTTTTTAAGATTAACTTTTATTTTAATGCTCTAATTCCAGCCATGTCCGTGCACATTTTCATAATGCGATGTAGCAACCTTATGATATTCATCTCACTTTATAAGTGAAATATGCTTCTCATATTAGACACTGATGTGTGCAGAGTGATTGAAGTGAATAAAGTTGGGCTTCCCTCACCATCTCTGTTTGTCTTCAACTATTCGTACAGCTTTACTGATGGTGCTGTGGGGGTACTTACAGAAAGAAAAGGTTGGGAAACACTGCACAAGAAAATAATACAGTCAAGTACAGAGTTGCAATAGAGCTGCTCAAATGTTAATGTTTAATTTGAAGATCTTAGTGATTTAAAAAAAAAAGTAATTAATCATCGCTTGAATGCCACAGACTCTTTGAGAGTTATTGCTTACATTGTGTATCCCTTCATGGCCCCAATTTACCCATCTTCTAATAGCTTCCAGCATGCTAATGCACCATGTCACAAAGCAAATGTCATCTCAAGTGGCCTTCCCAGTCACCGGTTCTGAATCCAATAGAACACCTTTTGGATGTGGTAGAATGGGAGACCGCGCGTAAGGGAAAAGGCCGAAGACCTTTATTGGATGCCCGTGGTCTTCGGGCCCTCAGACGATACTGCATCACTCATCGGCATGATTTTGTCAATGACATTACTAAATGGGCACGGGAATACTTCCAGAAACCACTGTCAGTAAACACAACCCGCCGTGCCATCTGCAGATGCCAACTAAAGCTCTATCATGCAAAAAGGAAGCCATATCCAGAAGCGCCGTCATGTCCTGTGGGCCAAGGCTCATTTATAATGGCCTATTTCAAAGTGGAAAAGTGTTCTATGGTCCGACGAGTCAAAATTTAACATTTTTGTTGGAAATCACGGACGCCTTGTCCTCCGGGCAAAAGAGGAGGGAGACCTTCCATCGTGTTATCAGCGTTCAATTCAATAGCCAGCATCTCTGATGGTATGGGGGTCTTTAAGTTCATACGGTATGGGCAGCTTGCATGTTTTGGAAAGCACTATGAATGCTGAAAGTTATATAAAGGTTTTAGAGCAACATATGCTCCCCTCCAGATGACGTCTATTTCAGGGAAGGCCTTGTGTATTTCAGCAGGATAATGCAAAACCACATACTGCAGCTATTACAACAGCATGGCTTCATCATAGAAGAGTCCGGGTGCTGAATTGGCCTGCCTGCAGTCCAGATCTTTCACCTATAGAGAACATTTGGCACATCATTAAACGAAAAATAAGTCAAAGACGACCACGAACTCTTCAGCAGCTGGAAACCTATATGAGGCAAGAATGGGACCCAATTCCAACACCAAAACTCCAGACACTCATAACCTCGATGCCCAGACGTCTTCAAACTGTTTTGAAAAGAAGAGAAGATGTTACACCATGGTAAACATGCCCCCGTCCCAACTATTTTGAGACCTGTAGCAGGAATCAAATTTGAAATGAGCTCATTTTGTGTATAACATTTTAAAATTTCTCAATTTAAACATTTGTTCTGTTATCTATGTCCTATTGTGAATAAAATATTGGCTCATTTGATTCGAAAGTCTTTTAGTTTTCATTTTATTAAAATTTTAAAAACGTCCCAACTTTTCCGAAATTCGGGTAGTATCTATCAATCATTGGATTAGCATTAAGCTAAACATATAATTATAATTGTTCTAATTAAATGCAAAAAATCTATTTTTAATCAGGGAGACTATTTCAATCTTAATCTCTACCTGTGATTTGTAAAAAAAAATCATAATTTCCCCAGTCCTACAGCACAGAATACATAAAATGTGCAATATGCATTGACAGTTACTGCACAGACTGTTCGTTGGTCCATGGCTGCACCATCTGAGACTGAGATTAAGTTATCTAAAAAAAAAATTCTTTACTTTTTCATTTTGGAGAATCAGTGCATACATTATGGTGTGCAGTAATTTAGCTGTTAGATATTTTGCACATGAAGCCCTTTGGAAAATTTGTCTTTAAATCAATTCCCCTTAAAATACTGCTGCTACAGCCATACATATACATCGTTGGGAGTCTCATGTTGAGAGACTCATGTTGTCATACAAAAGAGAAAGTGAATGCCTGTTTGCCACTTGTCATTCTAAAACAATTGTGCATAAACCCATCCCTATATCCAAAACAGTGTACTGTCATTGTATTTAATGAAGGATGCACTTCTCAGCCAATTAACAGTAAATTCTTTAAGTATGCATTTGAGTAGTATCAAGAGATTTTGGAGATATTTCATATGGGGGCACATGTGTGATAGGAAGTTTTACTTAATTTATTTTCTCAATTATTTCCTTGCGATCCACCAACACTACTGTACACATGTTGAATGTCCACTTTATCTAGCACCTGATTCTACTGATTAGCTTATTTGTAGGGTGATCCATGGTCTGAATTGTGTCTATCAAATAAGGGACACATAAAATAATGTGTGGTGCTTTAGTGTTACTCTAATGTGTACCTTTATTCCACCAGCAAAAGATATCTGTAACAATCTGTATAGTTTTTCCAGTTATCCTCCTTTCATGGAGACAACTACTTGGTTTTATAACAAGTTTATTTCCATTGAAAAGGGAACTGTGGAGACAAGCAGCATTGGGGAAATTACAAGTTCTGGGAATCAATGGTGGATGGATGCATAGCTGGCTGTTCCACACATTCAAATCTACAATCGTCTCCGTGATGACTCCAACACAAATGTGTCTGTCCATTTGCCGGAGCCTCTATGGCTAATGAAATGAACCATTCCAGTACAAACCAGTCCCCCACACTTTTGGGCAGGCTGCAATAATCATTTTCGTCTAATTAAACCGCTACACTTGGAGGACTTCTGAAAGGAACAAGGCAAGGTGATCCAACATAGAGAGGCCAGAAGAAAGAATAGCAGAGGGAAATAGGTGATGAGGGTTAACCACATAAACCCCCAGACAAACTACAGGTGAAAAAAAACACCACTGGAACCTAGCAAAATTCAAGGTTATTTGGATAGGGACGTTGACAGAAGACATAATAGCAAGAAATGAGTTCTACAGCAAAAAAAGGTTAAGATATAGTGCAAAGGCTCTGGGGTCACAGACACCAGAAGCACAGGTAAGTCTGAGTGTGTGTGCGTGTGTCTGTGTGTCCGTGTCCATATGTTTGGTTTTAGGCAAAAAAGGAAAGCTTCCAGGTAAAGGATGGGCAAGGAGGAAGCGGGAACTGGCTGAACAATCAACATAAACTTTTAATGCATAAATGAAATTAACCAAACATAAACAGACACATATGCAACGCAGCCGCGTGCGTCTCTCTTTCTTCCCCGAACCGGTGTCTCTTTATATCGCTCTCCCTCAGATCAGCTGATTCAGCGCAGGCCGTTTTCCATCACGGCTCGGCCATGCCTTCCTCCTCGTCACACTTCTAATATCAAATAGAGGGAAATTAAGATTAATTAAACTTAAAGGCTCAAACTGTGTGGGACTGAAACTATGTTCCAAAGGCTGAGTTTCTTTGGCCCTACTCAAGGCTCATTGCCGCAGACCTACCGGAATCGTATGATGACTGGAACCTAATACAAAACTGGCCACTTACCAACTCAGCTGGGCAGGTTGTACAGTGAGTGTGTTTAAATAGGTCTTAGGTAGAAAAATCCATAGAGAACTGTGAAATTAATTCGGCCAAGAGAGGCAGAGTGGCTGTTTTGCACATGGAGAGACAATATAATAACATGGTGCACAGAGAAAGAGAGAGCGAGAAAGAATGAAGGAGGAAAATGCAAGAGTAAAAGACAATCATTCAAGAAAAAAGGTGTCCCTATGGAACCTTCTCTGCATGTATGAAGTTTCACTTCCCATCTGTCCCGCCTTCTTGGTCTGAGGTCCAGCTCCAATTCTTCCCTCTGCCGAGAGAACCTCACACGCACGTATACAAACAGAGAAGCACACATTTACACATCCAAAAAAGGATGCTCTCTTTAGATTTATGGACCCTGAATACTGTTTTTCTCATCATCAACAGTAGGATGATTAGGGAGGACAGTTTTGAACTAATCTCACAGCACACTTGCTCCTTATTGAGTTGAAAGGACAGGATGGCAAGAGTGCTTGCCAAAGGATCCTCAGGAATGACAGACATGTCCATCGATCAATTGCTATGGACTGATGTCCAAGAAAATCTAGACTGTGTCTGGACAGGCCCTGGAAGCTAAGGAGTGAGAGAGAAGTAACAAGGAAGATTTGAACATTGAAAGACGACAACAAAAAGATGAAGTGGAAACAAAGTAGTTCTTTTGCAGTGCTTGAATGTTCTGCGATGGAGAAACCAGTTAACACCAGGGTTGGATAATATGGTTATCTCATGTTTTGGTTCGATTTAAGATATGTGATAGAGGTCTGCATTCCCGCAGAACCTGGTTAGTTTTCTTGCAGCACAGGATTACATTTCCAAGATGAAGGCAGTAGCAGGCAGTACGTCCATGAGGTGTGGAGGGGAGCGGGCGGCCACAGAAATCCTGAAAAACCCAGAGTGGATTTATTTATTTTATTTTATTAAAAATGAATGCAAAGAAAAAATGGGGGGAAGCCAAAAGATGTTGAGTGCGGGTGGGGGGTGTTCGCTTTCCTTTTCTGCATATCGCAGCACCATTTTGTGGTACATTCTGCATAACACCGCGGCTCATTTTAGCTTATCTCGGCCCCTGATTGGCCCACTGCGAAAATGCCTGGTATGCCAGATTACAAGTTAAATTAAATTGGTTCAGATTGGAGTTTGTCCACAGCTTCTCCTTGGTCTCATCTCTTACATACAAATTCTGCATTTTACTGAAAAAATTTAAAGGGACCTTGTGCCTGGCCTGAAGGTGGCGAGGCATTCCAACACTGACTGCGCACGCTCATTGGTGAGACATGCTAACATTGAGACTGAGTCTAACTCCATGCTGAGAAAATAGATGCTCTGAGCTTGCTCTTTTCCCAGTTGACCTGAAACCCCAAACGGCTGAGGTGCCTGAGCACCTGGTTTATGTGAGTGCAAAGTAACTCTTGGGAGTGGGCCAAAATGAGCCAGTCGTCAAGGTAAATGGGTGTGCGGATGCCGGCTTCTCGGAACGGAGCAAGGGCTGCCTCTGCGACTTTCGTGAAGACGTGAGGGGACAGAGACATCCCGAAGGGAAGGACTTTGTACTGATACGCCTGGCCGTCAAACGCAAACCGTAGGAATGGTCAGTGTCGAAGCAGAAATGAGACGTGAAAGTACGCGTCCATCAGGTTGAAAACTCCAAGTCCAAGATCGGTCGTAAGCCGACACCTTTCTTGGGTACGATGAAGTAATGGCTGTAGAAACCCTTCTTCATCTCGTTTGGAGGGACAGGCTCTATCGCGTCTTTGAGTAAGAGAGTAGCGATTTCCGCACGCAGGGATTTGGCATGTTCGCCGTATACTGTGGAAAAGCGGACGCCAGCTAGAACCCAGAGACAAAGGAAGTAGTTATTTTACTGAGAATGTGTGTATCGCAGCCCCGTCTAGGATAAATTCAACAAAAGATTCTCCTCCCGGCCCTCCACCGGGGGACGGAACGGTCTGCTTACCCACTCCGGAGCTAACGTCTTGGTCCCTGGGTTGATCGTCTCAGGAGTGCCTGGGAGCCTTGCGGGTCCTCGAGGAGGTCCGTGAGATGGGGGCAGTGGTGCTGTAGGCTTTGGCAGTCAATGAAGTCGTTGTCCTACAGGCCTTGGAGGGGAGTACGGAGCGACCCCACCTTTTGGGGAATCGCCGTGTACCTGTGGGCCGCTCTGCCGTCGAGGGTAGCGAGAGTGGCACGGAGCCCCCAGGAACCATTCATCCAACCGCGATGGCTGTGGGGAGGATGGATGCTTCCAGTCAAGCTCCACGCTGGCAGCGGCCCGGGCAAGCATATCGGATATCTGCGCTTCAGCCTCAGCCTGGGCGTGCTGGCCCGAAGGCGGCAGCCCAGGGGAGTCATCAGTGTCAGACGCCGCGCTCTCCGATATAGAGGTGAGATCATCCACCTCGAGCTCTAGAGGATAGGCAGGCTGGCTGTAAGGCCAGCCGCTGTTGCCTCAAGCACGAACAGGAGTCAACAAGCATGGCGGGTGGTCCGAGGGGGCGTACCCGGCAGAGCTGCACCCGCTGCCATCCCCAGATCGCCTCCATTGCCAGCCACATCATCTTCAATCCCATGGGAAGGAGCAATGCGGGGGGCAGCTGGAGTGGCATGCTTTCTATTGAAAGCAAGCCGCGACCGCAACGTTGCCATGGTCATGCTCTTGCAGTGAGAACATGAACCATCCACAAATGCTGCCTTGGTGTGATCGCAACCCAGACACACGAGACAACGCCTGTGGCCGTCTGAAGTGTAGAGCACTCTACCGCATCCAGGAACTACACAGGGGCGGAAAGGCATCTTTATAAAGACGCGTCCTGAAAAGGATGTTCAACGCCAGCTTTGTATTTGCTCTTTTAGAGAAAATCACTCTTTTAAATAACTCTTTTAGTTTTGCGCTGTTGAAGTGCCCAGGGGCAAACTGCACTGCCATGCAGAGAAGGAGAAAGCCACTGAAGTGCGCCATAGATCCAATAGCAGGCAAGCGTCATAGGAACAGGAAGGGGTGTGTAACTCGCAGCTGACTGCATATATGACCATCGGCTCCGAAGAAAATTTCTGAATGAACTCCACGTATTTCCCCACTTTTATACCAGTATGTCCGGGGGCGGGGTATGCAAATACTGTCTGCCTAATTCTCATTGGCCTTTTTCATAGATCAGAGGCATATTCGGTGCTCAAGAGAGACCCCTAGTGTGAAACTGTAGTAAAAATCTGAAACACAGTAATTTTATAAGACTATTGTTATATTGCATGTTGGAAAAGTATCTACATTGCAAATAAAAACAGATACTATAATATTTTTTACTCAGCTATTGCTGTCTATTTTCTTACCTGTTAAAACAGCTCTTCAGTGAAGCCAGGCTGACAATTGTTTCCTCATACAGCTTTTTCCTCTTGTTGCAAACCAATTCCGGTTTTATCTAACATAAAATGGGATGATTACTGAAATCCAAACTGCAATCTTCTGCAATATCCATGTGCTCCGCATGAATTCAAATTGACCCCTTTATTTAAAAACCATGCCCGCAAGTTGGTCCATGTGTGTTCAGGCCTGCACTGCAAAAAGTACATATTACACATTGAAAATTATTGCAAGCCCACATTAAATTCATCAGTTATATCACCGGTGTTGATCTGTAAGTAGATATCCAACTTGACTAAAAAAGCTAACTTCTGTTATTTATTGTGGTTATTTTCCTAAGCTAACATTAGCTACATTGCTAATATTCATTTAACCTAAGAAAATAACCACAATGAATGTTCAAAGTAAACAGAAGTTACACCGTATAATTATGTTTTCAGAATAAACATTTTAAAGCCTGCAAAACATATGTTTGAAAATGTCTACCGATATCTTACTTCAGTTTCTTAAACTTGTTTCTATTGATGTAACACCTGCACTCCTGAAGGTAATGCTGCTGCGAAAAAGAGTAACAGAACATGCTCGCACTTTCAATAAGCAGGAAAAAAATGAGAGTCCAAATAAATAACTAATTACATGTATAGGAAGATTATGTTGTGATGCTGTATATGCAGACTTAATTTTTTTTTTAAGTGACTGAATGGGTAAAAATGAATCACCAAAAACAGATGGTTTCCCATTCAGACCCATAGGGAGTACAGAATGTTAGGAAATACAAAGATGGCGGTGCAGCAGCTTCACAGTTGTGACATCATGAGCAATCCAGTTCTATATTAGAGATCATTGGTAAAGCCTCATGATTGCATCTCTCCTCACACTCTCAGTGAAACCCCACCTCCACTCTCCCTCTGCATCTGCCCGCAAACCCAGCCCCACTCGCTCACAAGTTCTCCCGCATCATGGGGGGAGACACTGCGCCGGGTCACACTGCCGAAGAAGACCTGGTTAGTGAAAAGAAAAACAATGGATCAATTACTTGGAGATGGTTTAGATTTAAAAGATCAGATGAGCAACAAAACAGCTCCGTGCTGTTTGACTGACAAGCAGCTTGTGTGTGTGTGGCGCGCTTTACATCCACGTGAGATCCGAGAACGTTTGTGCCTAAATGGTCAAATACATTTAGAGTTCTGCCAAAATGCCTGTCTTGGTGAGGTGTTCATGTAAAAACAGAGAGTTATGTTTAAAGTGAATTTAAACACTGGGGGGAAAGTTGATTTGTATCAAAATGTACGACTTGTAGACTACACTAATAGACCTGCCGCTGTCTAGTGTAACAATAATATTAATCAAACAACAATAACAAGAAAACTACAAAACCACTCACTGCTCTTGGCTGGATAACTTTACTTGCCACCTTATTTTTCAGCAAAACTAGGCCCTTGAATTATTAACCTTGAATGTGGACCACTTCAGGTATAAGCCACTTCCAGCTATTTTAGCAATACAAAAATACTATATTATGCTGCTTTATAATACAGGCTGGCAATAAATGTCGACATTATTATCATTAATTACGATTTTCATAAACTCATTGGTTTTAAGTGAATATAATTTTACAGTTTAATCACACACTGTTGCACAAGCAGAATGACTGAAATCAGGCACTGACATGGACAGTCCTCCATGCCACCTGACACACCTCCGCAAACTTTACACAACCAGCAGAGAGAAGATACTGTGAAAATTCTGCTTCAACTTTCTTTGCACCAAAACTACATCTTGTTTCTTCTTGGCAAAATAATAAATGCATTTTACTCTCCATTCTTGTCAGAGAGCATTCACTCTTTCTTAGCGGTGCATAGAAAACAGACACGCAGATTCACCCAGATCACTAACTCTGGTATTATAACCTTCTAGTTATTAACAATGTGGTCAATGCCAGCAGAACTTTCTCACATTCACCGGAAATGCAGCCGCTGCTTACATCCGCATTGCAAAATAAGGTGGATAATTCTAGTATGAAAGTATTATTCATACATCAAAGACCTGTAGCTGTTTCGTGTCAAATTCATTCTAAATGTTTAATTGAATCCTTGATAATGTAAAAAAAAAAAAAGAAGTAAAACTGTTAAAAAGCACTGTTTTTTTTATTATAATTTTTTTTCCCCTATAGTGTGTGTTTTTTCTATTCATTGCTTTTCTTTGGTTATTTTATTACTGACTGTTTACTTCTCTTACATAATAAATTGGAAACTTAATTATTTTGTAATGAACAAATTAGTTGTGTTAGGCTATTATTTGTTATGGTATTGAAGCTGGCATCAGAAATGTTCACATTTCACTAAAGACTACTGAAATTTTGGTATTGTGATAAATGTATATACTGTGTATGGTAGAGTAGGGAAAAGTATATATTATTTCACAGAAGTGTGAACATCCCTGCTGTAAATGATAGCGATTAATTATTTTATTTATTTGACTACTGTGCGTACATGAGGTTATAAATAAAATAGTCTTGCCTATCCAGTGCAGTTTACATTTCTGGCCCAGATCATCTAGTTGATTGCATCTGTATAACAATGTTAGGTTTACCATGTCTTAATTTTAGAAAAAATACAACAGAACGTCACGCCCAGGGCACTTGTCCTTTTATTGTCCCTGTCAGTAATTCGTCCCCTGAGTATTAGTAATAAAGGAAATATTAAGAGTGGAGACAGTAAACAGGATGGGAAAAAGTATGACAAAAAGCAGAATCAAACTAAATGTTCCCTTTATACCCATATGTCTGGAGCGGGACGTGCAATTCTGTCTACCAATTTCTCATTGGCCTTTTCTCAAGTTCAGAGGTACGCAAAGCTCCCAAGGAAGACCCCTTGTGTCACTTCATTTGACACAACGTCGAGTGAGTGATAGCAGGGGGAACTCTGACATGTTACTTGAGCATGTAACCAATACTTGTCCTTTTTTCTCTGGACAAGTAACTTTTTAACTTGGACAAGTGAATGACCAATTTACTTGTCCATAGGACAAGCACATCACAATGCTAAATGTCGAGCCCTGCATCATCTGTAGAGAATGCCATAAACAAGTTGCATCCCAAAGTGGAAGCACTTCAGATCTCTTCAACCATTTACAACAACGCCATAAACTTCAGTTTCCGTTAAACTCTGTGCTCCTGCTGCTGCAACCCCAGCTGCAAAGCCTTCGCAGAACAAAAAGTATTCTGCCCCGAAACAAAGTGCATTGCAAGCTTCATTTACACTCTCACATGTGGCTTTGACTTACAGCTGAACATTTAGTCCACTTCATAGAAATTACTTAGATATATATTTTGAATCGCCATTCAGCCTAAAAATACTGAGATATAATCTTTGGTCTATATTGCCCAGCCCTAACATAAAGTAAACTTTAAATTACTTATTCCATAAACTGTCTATCAATGTGATCAACATCAGATTTTTTTTATAATATTGAATAAATCATACAATTTCATGGTCAGCTATAACTCTGAGCACCCCTTTCCCACTTCCTGCTCATGATAGATGCAACAGTAGGACACATTTAAATTCTGGTAAATTTGAAATTTTTTCATATTTCAAACAAAGAATGTTTAAATCTCTGTGGTCACAGCTTCAACATGTCAACTCTGTCATTCCCATTATGATAATTTCTATTAGAACTGTGGGATCATTTTTAACATTTTAGTTTAGATTATAGAGGCAGGTTCAACTGAGAAAAAACAAAATAGCTCCAGTGTACAACACATGGTTATGATGAAAACAAATTAATTTAGTCAACTCTGTCAGGATTTTCAGAAGAAGAAAAAAACAGAGGCTATTTGCACTGTGTAAAAAGCAACAAAAATCATCTTCTTTGCACTATGTGCAAATAGTGCCATATACTCTTACACCACTGTTTAAATACTAACATACAATATAGTGGCATCACTGCAGCATTTTTATTGTGTTTATTTGGAGTCCCACAGACCAACACCAACCCCTAACCCTTCCTTACAAAAAATAAACTATGGTTTTACTACAGCAGCCATAGTATCACCATGGTATTTTCCTAGTGAATTCATAGTAACCACAAAACTGAACATGGTTACTATTAACTACTATTAACAACATGTTACTGTAGTAACACCATGGTTAGTACACCAGAACTATATAGTTTCCACCAAAGCACATGGTTACTACAATACTACTACAGTAAGCCCATGGTTAATTTTATCTGGATCAAATCCATCTCTCAACACCCTGACCTTCACTGTGACCAAATCACTGCTTGGGATGTCTTTTATTTATAGCTATAAGAAGTATTAAAGAAAATATTAAGAGCAGAGATATGTAGAAGTTCTTAAAGGGGTGGGACTCCAGCGTGACAACACGTACACATACCATCGTTACAACCAGAGCTACTTCAGCTGCACATGGGGGTGCATTTTGTTGTAAAATTCTTTGTTTCCACCAGACTATTGTAGCACAAATAGTCACTTAGTTATCCAATCTCTTAATCCACTAAATGCCTATCCAGTTAACCAGTTTAATGTCTCTGCCCCATCGTGAAAAATTCAAATATGCCCACCACCATTTGATCAGCAGTTGACCCCAAATAAATCTGTGGTGTCTGTCTTGAGTTTGGTCTGAGCAGTGGTGGGCAGAGTTAGTATAAACAGACTCTCCCAGCAAGATGGGCAATTTGCACGTAGTGTAAATAGACACTCTGAAAAATGTATGTAATGTATTTTATCACTTAAATCCTTTACTGAACACATTATTAGATAACTAAAGACTTTACATTCTTGTTGGATGAATCAACTTAAAATAGCATGCTTTTAGCGTGTCTGACAGAGTTGACACAAATTATGTAAGTTATGTAGTGAATAAAGGTAAATTTTCAGAATTTTATTTTTTTTTTGTTGTTAAGGAGGAGTGGTAGTGGCGTAGTGGGTAATCAGAAGGTCGCTGGTTCAATCCCCACAGCCACCAGCATTGTGTCTTTGAGCAAGGCACTTAACTCCAGGTTGCTCCGGGGGATTGTCCCTGTTATAAGTGCACTGTAAGTCATTTTGGATAAAAGCGTCTGACAAATGCATAAATGTAAATGTAAATGCATAAATGTAAAAACCTGTTCCCTTCCAGTTTGTTAGCTGACACCTTTGTCTACAAATATATCCATTTCAAATTAATTTAGTATTAAAAAAATATAAACTCTTTTAAAAATGTTTTGTCCCTTATCTCAAGAATGAATATAGGCTGATTGGGTGCAGAACAAGCAGTAGAACTGAAAAAGTTATTTCAAAACAGTGAGAGCTCATATTATTATAGTTTTAAGATGTTAAAAATGTCAGAACCTGTCCTGATAAAGTATGTGAAAGTGTTGAGGCAATCCTGTAAATATTGTATTCCATGTACAGTGTAAGTGATAGCGAATTAAGAAATGGATTGCATTTCTCCAAGCGTGTGTTATTTTTCATACATTAATAAAACTCAGCAAAAATGTGAAATCGCTTAATTGTTCACTATTCTCTATAGTGATTGCCATCCAATGAATACACTATATGGGAAATAGGGTGTGATAGATCAGTTTAGACTGTGCTTAAAGGAACTGGATAAATAATGGCTAAATGCTGGCTTATTAAAATGATCTCTGTGAGATGGTCGACATGCAGCAGCCACAAAAATATATAATATTTTTATTTTGTACTGTAAGCAGTCAAGCAAATCAATGTGGCTCATATCTCGTGAACACAAGCGCTGCTGCTTCAGTCCGTTCAGCTGTCCGCCACCTTTCTCCCTTTGAAAATATGGAACCCACAGCTACCGAGGAACCATGTAAAACTGCCTTCCATTACTTAAAGTTTTTATAATAACTTTAAATGAGATATATATATATATATATATATATATATATATATATATATATATATATATATATATATATATATATATATATATATATATATATATATATATATTGAATGTTCCATAGAGATCAGACGTACTTGGTACAGGTTAACTTCTCTTAAGTGGATGCAATTAATTCATTTTTATTGCCATACCACTACGCTTTCCCTTAATGCTCAACCTTCCCCGTGAGCCCGATCTCCGAAGCAGCCACTGGATGCAGTGTATAGTGGAACATATGTGACTCGATTAGATTTGGACTGTCAAAAGTTACATGTGAATAAATTAGACATGTGTATAAAGATTTATATTACAGACATTCTTTATTAAATGAAATAGTCATGGCAGGGGCTTTGCTAGACTTTAGTGACATCCGGGGTTTAGCCCACAAGAACCTTTCCATCAATGTCATGTCCTGAAATTCGGCGTGGGAATTGCGCACATTTGAATCATTCCCACAAGTTTCACATTCATAGCACAGGATATTCCCACAAACTTTACTTTACAGTCCAGCAGTTAATGATTACTTTCTACAATTACTACAATAAAACAATTGCTCCTGTTTATAATTAACAAAGCCGTTAACATTGCAAGCTCATGGCATTGGAGCATCATACTGCAGCACATTTCACTAGAAAGGCAGAAATAGCAAAAAGGCTTTGTGAACCAGTTGCACTGTGAAGAGATACACTTAAACGCCTGTTACATCTCTCATCATCGCCATCTCTTTAGTGTTTAATGGGTTCACATGATATGAGCGTGAAGCAATAATCTGTATTCCGCAACTGCATTCGGGTCCTTGAATAACGTATAACGTACGAGTAAGGGCAGCCGGTTGACTTTCTGGTGCCCTCCTAGAGTAAGTTAGTGCCCTATGCAGACTGTGTAGTATGTGTGTAGGGAGCAGTGGTACTGATAATAGAATATTGCGCCATATTAAAGAAAAATAAATAACAATTTGCAAAAGTGCAGCATCCCACAAATTCCAATAAAGGTAAAAAAGAAGGATGCTATTTCACATGTGCATTTAAAGTAGGCATATAACTTTTTAATGTATATAAACAAAATGCATATAAATGTAACAATTCAAAACAAATACAATCTGAACAACATAATAAGTTGGCTCCGCCCTCCCTCATGCATCTTTGGTTCATTGGTTGATACTCTGTGTCTGATTGACAGGAACAACAGGTGAGGCTCTTAGTCTGAGCAGATGTGTGTGCGCTTGAGCATTTAGGCCTATATTATTGTATTTCTTTTTCATTCTTTGAATTAGTTAATTCTAGTCATTTAAATCTTTTGATTATTCATATCTTAATTTTTAAAATATTTTTATAAATAGATTTGGCTCTTCTGATATGCGAGCCGGCTCCCAACGTTCACCTACAACTACTCGTTCGCAAACATGAAGGTATGTGGAAATATCGCTATTTAGGCATATTTTTAAATAGCTATGTTGTAAACAATCCTTTGTTTAATTTGTAGGAAGAACAATTGGGGTTTTAGGAAACATCTTGCTGCTTGATCCGGCAGGGCAACATTCCCTGCAGAATAATCAGGTGTTTTAGAAAACTTCTCGTCTGATTAAGCCTGCGGGGCAACATTCTCCGATGCTGCTGCTTTGTTTGTAGTTTGTCTCTAGTTGTGGGTTTTGTCTTTATTTGTTTGGTTGTATGATGTTTAGTCTTGAGCTATTTTGAGTTTATTTGTCTTTTCATCTAACCTCTTCTCTGGCTCTGTGCGACTGAGGATTGTGTAAATAATCACCTCCATTCAAGTGCTATATTTGTGGGGCTGTGAGTTTATTTGTTTTGTTGTTGATTTATTGTGTTGAACTCTTCATAGAGAGTAGTTTAACCTATAAACCGGTGTTTTACGTCTCCATTTTCCCTTCCTAACAACTGTGACCATACTCTTGTGCTATTGTAGTGTTTGTTTTTTGTGGTTTAACTGTAATTTATTATTTGTGTTTAACTTTTGTTTCTGTTTACAGGAGCTGAGACCCATTGTAGGTAGCTAGTCTCCTTGTGCGGTGGTGGTCACTGAGTGATGTGTATTCATGCTGATGTGTGCGTGGTGAGATTCGTGCACTGGGTAGTAATATTTCATGATAGGAGCCTTGTGCTCGTCAGCTAGCCTACCTGCCACTGGTAAGCCTCGGTCTCTTGTTCTGTAGTGTTTGTATTCATATGTGCATTTTTCTGCCTGGGTCACAGTCTTTTAAAAGTTTTAAAGAAATAAAGTTTTTGTATTTTGGGTATCCACGTCTTGGGTCCTCTTTTTCGAAAAAAGTGAACCTGTGTGCCCTTTATGGGTGATTTAAATAAATATTAATATTTCCCTGTTTAACAGGGTGGCGTAGTCAGATATTTAAATCTTTAGTTTTGACGTGCTTCCCCCTAACGCCGCGCCACACATGCATTAAAATCTACTTGGTGTACGGATTGATAAAAAGCAAAAACAAATTAAGATTATAAATGAGGATTGTATATTATATATTTAGAAATAAAGTTTGTATAATAAAACCTCAGGGCCTCTGATAGAGAAAAGCTGCACCCCTCTGAGAGAAAATAGAAAGCTCCCAGCCACTTTTTTCTGTTTTCGTCACAAAAAAACTAAACAAAACAATCATTCAGGGCTTTTAAGAAAATATCTGGGGCTTCAGCCTTATCAGCCAGGGTCTAGCTACACTCCTGGTACAAATATGTTTTTGTAAATTTAAATCATCAATTTAAATTGCTCTTTGCTCAAAAATCTAAGGGGCATGGGCCCCCTCAATTCAAATGAGCATGATGCCTCTGGTTTCATTTATGATCACATGGAATTTAGCTCTCTTCCTCTTCTGACACTATAATTTTGTTTTTCTCAAAACCTTAAAGAATAAATATTTTTTGTGTTTTTAAAATAAATTGGAACTTAAAGTTGTTGTGTTTTTTTTTTTCATTACTGGTCAACCCCTTCCTTAACACTGCATTGGACACTAGGGATTTAAACATTAGTTGTTCACCATAATATGTGCACTTAGTTTATGGTTTCACTTTAAAATGAATGGAAACTTGTTGCTGTAAGTGATCTGCTCTATTAACCCCACACTGTGAACAGCCATTTATTTTTTCTTTTTCTTTAACAATATGCTCCTGAACTTTAACCTTTTCTTTGAACAAAGTCCTATTTTTTGCTGTCATATATTATAATAGCAATTTCTACCATCAGGCCAACAGTTCTGAGCAAAGTGAGAAATGGTACCAATAGCATTTCCGCTTGAGCATGATTCAGTATGGTACAATTAATGGTAAAAAATAAACCGTTCCAGGCCTGGATTTATCAGCACAGTTAGATAACTGCACACAGGATAGAGAACCATTCTGGTGTAATGCCTGTAGTCAAGTGGTGACTTACGGATGATCACTTGAGCAGTTCTCCATTCTTTTTTCTGATTTTGCAGCACCACCGTGGAAAAGGAAACCGCAACCGTGCCAACAAGCCTAGATGGGTACCAAACAGCACATTTCCACTATGAGAACCATTTGGCCCAATGGTTGAAAAGTGCCTTATCATTTTCCTCACAAACCTCACAGTACCCTCTTTTAAAATTCACATAATAAAAACAATGATGTGATTGATAGTGAGGAGTGATTTGTTGAATTCTCACTTTAATCTTAATAAAGGCTAGAAGCATTACACTACATAATAGCCATTGCTAATCAAGCACATGACTGTATAATTAAATCTTTATTAGAGCTTTAAATTGAGGGTAAGAAACTTCAAACATAAAACACTTCACCATAGATTAGTATACAAAACAACTAACTAACTCATTCATAGCATATGCTTGTACAAACACTTCATGTTTTCAGCTCTTGATTGTAATGCTGCAGTAATTACTAAAGCAACAAGTAGGTTTTCATCCAAACACATGCTCAGAATAAAACTGTTCCCCTTCTGTCACTCACTCGACATTGTGTCGATTGTAGTGACAATAGGGGTCTCTCTTGAGAGCCTCGGTTGCCTCTGAACTTGAGAAACGGCCAATGAAAACTTGGCGAACAGAATTTGCATGCCCCTCCCCCGGACATACTCTTATAAAGGAGGGCACAATACGGCTGTTGTTTCAGATTTTTTTCTTCGGAGCCGAGTGACTGTGTGTTCAGCAAGCTGACATTTCACTACTGTTCCATTCACCTATGCAGAGCTTTGCAGTTGGATCTTATGGCGCATTACCAGCGTCTTTTCTCTTCTCTGCAGTCTACGCCCCTGAATGCTTCGACAGTGCTTCTAAAAGAGCAATAACCTCCAAATGTGTATTTTCCCTTTGACCCTTTGCCTCCATGGCCTGTATCACATACAGACCTCAGGCCGGCCGGTTCTGACGAGTCTAGAGGACATCTCCACAGGACCTCCTCCTCAGTCACCAACCTGCCTCCTGCCGGGTACGCGGAGGTAAGTGCTTTGAGCCTTTCCTCAACACAAATGCCTTGGGACACAACCTTGTCTCCCAATGCAATACTACCTGCTCTCCCCACTGCGAATCCCCACCAGGTACGTCTAATGCGGTCGTCCCCTTAGTGCCCCTCGCACAGAGCTTGTACGCGTGGCTTTTGCTCTCCAAACCGTCGTGCTGGCTGGCTAGGATCATCCGACTCGGATGCACAATTCAGTTCACCATGCACCCACCCCGTTTCAGCGGCATCCACTTCACTTCGGTGCATGGCGAGAATGCCAACAGTCTGTGGGCAGAAATCGCGACCCTTTTACACAAGGATGCAATAGAGCCTGTCCCTCCAGCCAAGATGAAGAAGGGTTTCTACAGCCCTTACTTCATTGTACCTAAAAAGGTGGTGGGTTGTGGCCAACCTTGGACAAGTTCTCAACCGGGCCTAACACAAACTCCCGTTCAAGATGCTCACACAGAGACATATTCTAACATGCGTTCGGCATCAAGATTGGCTCGCAGCGGTAGACCTGAAGGACACCTGGGAGACTCTTGACTCATCAAAATTAAAATCAAATCACTTTTATTGTCACACAACCATATGCACAAGTGCAACAGTGGGTGAAAGTATTGGGTGCAGTTCCGAGCAACATAGCAGTCATGACAGTGATGAGACCAATTTACAATAAAAAACAGATTTATACAACACTATTTACATATCTAATATACACATAATTACACAACCCAATAATAATATACAATGTACAGTAAACAATACATACAATATAGAATACACATACACATTATATACAATACACATACATAAAAAAGTGTATATACAATATACAATAGGTTGTATTGTTTTGTCGGTTGATAGTGAGTTGCCAGTGTGTTGTTTAGAGAGAATATCATTTATGACAGTCCAGTGTGAGATAATAAGCTTAATAAAGTGCAGTGCCGATGTATATTGTTCGTAAGATATCAAGAGTTTCAAAGACTGATTGCTTTTGGGAAGAAGCTGTAATGGAGTCAGCTGGCTCTAGTCCAGATGCTGCTATAACGCCCACCTGATGGTAGCAGTGAGAAAAGCCCATGGCTTGGGTGGCTGTAGTCTCTTATGATCCTCCAAGCTTTTTTCACACATTGCCTGGTATATATGTCCTGGAGGGAGGGAAGCTCACCTCCGATGATGTGTCTGGCAGTTTGCACCACCCTTTGCAGGGCTTTGCGGTTGTGGGTGGTGCTATTGCCGTACCAGGCAGTGATGCAGCCATTCAGGATGCTCTCTACAGTGCTGGTGTAGAACCGAGTGAGGATGTGGTGGTTCATTCCAAACATCCTCAGCCGTCTCATGAAGAAGAGGCACTGATGAGCCTTCTTTACAACGGCCACAGTGTAGACAGACCATGTGAGATCCTCTGTGATGTGGACACCGAGGAACATGAAGCTACTGACTCTCTCCACCGGTGTTCCATTGATGGTGATCGGGCTGTGTTCTCTGTCTTTTCTCCTGAAGTTCACCACAAGCTCCTTGATATTGCTGACATTGAGGGAGAGCATTGGATTTGTGGCATTGGATTTGTGTGTTACCCCACACTCATGTGTGTACAAGGAATAAAAGAGTGGGCTGAGAACACAGCCCTCCAGTGTTGAGGGTCAGTGATGAGATGTTGCTGCCCATTCTAACCACCTGACGTCTGCCTGACAGGAAGTCCAGGATCCAGCTGCACAGCGAGCTGTTTAAACCCAGAGCCCGGATTTTCACATAAAGCTTGGAGGGCACTATGGAGTTGAATGCTGAGCTGTAGTCTACAAACAGCATTCTCACATATTTGTTCCTTTTTTCCAGGTGGGAGAGAGCAGTGTGTATTGTAGATGCAATGGCATCATCAGTGGAGTGGTTGTTGCAGTAAGCAAACTGCAATGGGTCCAAGGCGACAGGCAGCACAGAGCAGATGTAATCTCTGATAAGCCTCTCAAAGCATTTGCTGATGATGGGGTCAGAGCAACAGGATGTCAGCCATTTAAGCAAGTGATTTTGGATTGCTTTGGTACAAGCACAATGGTGGACATTTTGAAGCATGTGGGGACTACAGACAAGGAGAGGGAAATGTTGAAAATGTTAGTAATAACACTAGCCAGTTGGTTCACGCACGCTCTGATGACGTGGCCTAGAATGTCATCTGGACCCATGGCTTTACGGATATTGACCCATAGGAAGGATCGGGTTACATCCGCTACAGAGATGGAGAGTGAACTAACCTCTGTAGCTTCGGCCGCAAGAGCTCTCTCCACGAGGGTGGTGTTATTTCCCTCGAAACAAGCATATAAATGATTTAGCTCATCCAGGAGAGAGTTTTTATTCACTTTGTAGTCCTTGATTATATAAATTCCCTGCCACATGCTTCTAGAGTTGGTGGTAATGAACTGTCCTTCAATCTTGTCCCTGTACTAACATTTCTGCTGTGACGTGCGAACATCACTATTAACCCATGGTTTCTGGTTGGGGTAGATCCGTATTGTTTTGGTCGGAACAATGTCCTCTACGCACTTTCTGATGAAACACGTTACGCTATCAGCGTAAACCTTAATGTCGTCATCAGAGATGGACCGGAAAATCTCCCAGTCCACATGATAAAAACAGTCTTGAAGCATAGAATCTGATTGGTCCTACCAGCACTGGATCATTCTGAGAGTGGGTGCTTCCTGTTTCAGTTTCTGCCTGTAAGCGGGCAAAAGGAGTACGGAAGAGTGGTCTGATTTGCCAAATGGTGGGCGGGGGAGGGATTTGTAGCTATCCCGGAAGTGAGAGTAGCAATGATCCAAAACCCAGTCCCTCATGTGTTGAAACTGATATGTTATCGACTGATTTGAAATTGGCTTTGTTTAAGTCCCCAGTCACAATTAACGCGGTCTCAGGGTGCGCAGTTTTTGCTGCGCGTTAAGTGAATAGCATTTTTCGTGAATGAAGCATACTTATTATATAATAATTATTATATAATAATCATAGTTTACAAAGAAAGGGGGCATGTTTGTGCAGAAAAGGGATGACAATGACTTCAGTTAAATTCTCAAGAAGCAGTGCAATTTCAATGTTGATTGCACCTGCTTAAACTAGATTACTGGGTTGGTTAGTGAATAAGATGCAAGTTTGTGCTGAAATATCATGCAGAAAAGGGGTGCAACTGTTTAATGAATTTGTGAGTGTCCTAATTTTAATTATTTTAAATATTGCACATGGACATTAAGCATGGTGAGTAATTTTTAAGATGCTGAACCAAACAACTTACATGTGCCTTAGTTAAAACCATCAGCTAGCTTAATTGTTATTGGGAAAATGGTGGAAACATATGGAAAGCTAAAATTTCATATGCAGTCAGTGATATCCTTCTCTTTTGTGTTCTATCAAAGTCTTTCTAGCAAGTCCGTCCACTGTCAGACATCTTTGGAATGCTCTCAGAAGGCTATTTCCAGACATGCCAGTGCAGTTCCTGTCTACTTGAACGGGGGAACACCGAAATCTCAAAAATGGTTGGTCAAGATTACGAACAAATAACATATTTCAAATCAGCAATAAAATGTGATAATATTGGAATCATAATTTGTGCTTCTTCACCTCAAATTACGTTAAAGCACGCAATTTTACCAGCTTGTTTTGCTAATGCGCGTTCTCGAGTTGATCGACAGGCGATGTCTGTATTTGAAAGGTGAATGGCTTTTTTTCCTGTACGGCCGGACTTCCTTTCTAAATCTTTGACCGTTAGGCGCTTCTTGGTTGGGTGTTCCAATTTCTCCCAATCATATAAATAGAAGTGGCCCATCTCTGCTAAATAATCACTGGTTCTATTCAGTGGAGCTGGAATAATTCCTGCTTGCTAAATTTTCCACTATCCTTCTCGCTCTGGCTTAGTCTCACTTGGAGATGTGGAGTAAGGGTCAATCGCTGTGAGACTCCTCTTTGCCTTGGAGTCCCTGGGAGTTGTGAGCTGAATATTTAACTTTGTCTTCCAGAGGGAATGAATGAAAATACTGAAACAAAGACTAAATCAACAGTTTCTATACTTATTCTCTCTGTGGTACAATGAAACACATTATATTTTTCATTTTCCATCTTCCTCCACTCCACTCTTGCGCATAGCATCTAGTGCTCCGTTGTCTCCTGTCGTATTTGGACCCATTGTTATGATTAAGATTCTTTTCATACGGTGAACCCAGAGTGCCGTGTGATTCTTGGATGCCACACTGCCAAGAGGAACATGAAATAAATCTCAGGTCGAGTTTATTTTGTCTGCCGCCTGCGGCAAAAAATCATAATGCCTAATAAAAGACTTCCTTCTAGGGGGAGCCTTTGTAAGTTTGCAGGTAATGACATATATTTTTACGAGGGATGGAGGCAAGGAGATTGTGGAGAAGCATGAGGTGAACTGGGGCCATGGCAGAGTGACTATAGAGTAGGGTGTTTATATAGCAATCTTAACCTGAGTTTGATTATTTATTATTTTTAATTAGTATTTGTTAATGCAATGCTGCTTTATAATTTTTTGTGTTTTTTTTGTGTGAATAAACCATTCCAGCACTTTTGATATTAAAAGTAAAGGCTGAGGGTGGTGCACCCTGTGCGGTCTTGATTCAAAACAGGACTTTACAAATCAGCAAAGATTCTTGGAGACCTGGAATGATCATAGCCATTTATCAGTAGAATTGAGGTCAGCCCACCTTCTCAGGTCCAAAAACAGTATTACTCACATATCTCTCCTCGAGAGTTCACACTTCTAAAGAAGTGCAAAGAACCAAACACTGTGGAAATGTTTAAATGTGACATTTTAATCATTTATTATATTTAAACATTTATTATACACTCTGGTCTTTAAAATTGATATACATTTCTCCAAATTCCAACAAATAGCCAGGCTCAGTTAAAAAAATGGTGCAACTTTTAAAAGCCATTTGTAAGTCAAGCCACCCATGTATCCTGGATCTACCGAGAGTCTATTCAAGGCTTCAATCACATAGGCTATAACATGCATCATCACAAATCAGGGGCATGGAGACAATTTATTATTTTTAATTTTTTTGCTTTACTTCTCTCAAGGTTGCTGTGAACAGGAACACATATTTCCAACATCATGGTGGTTTCATGTCCATGGCTACATTGAATTGCTACTTTATAAAAGCATTGATGTACAAAACAGAGATTCTCAATACCAAGACAGCAAGTGCCTCCTAGACAAATAAATGGCCCCTGTCATCACATGCACAGAGAGATGGGCCAGAATCATAAGCTCTGCGATTTTGCAGTTCTGTTAGTTTCTATTCTTAGCCACAATGATTGTAGCATTGAAGTTAGCATGATAAAGCAGCTAGGATTAACTCGCTAGTCTTTACTTGGACCTTCACCAGCAAAGCTCCATCAAGTGTTTTTTCTACACTGCAGACATGCAGTGAGCCTCTTGTCTTTTTATAACTGTCTTACCCCTACTGCCTGTGTAGTCCATTACCCGATAGTTACCCTCAGCTCCCCCGGCCCCCAGAAAATATTCTGCTGTCCACATAGTGGAAACTCTTCAGATCCGCTTGATCCAGTCTCCTCCCTGTGCAATGGTTTTACTCAATGGGGAAAAGGTGCCTGGATAGGCATGAAAGCAAAGGACAATGTTTAAAATAAACATCTAAAATAATAATTTTAATCACGATGGGTTTAGAAACAATTTATATTGACATTAAGAAAGAAGCGCCAACAGAGGTTGTGTTTTTGTGAGGTCCAACGAGTTTGTGGCAAGTGTGTGTGTAAGTGTGCACAGTGACTCTATAGCTTGACCTCATTTCTTTGCCATTCAAGCTTTTTGGTTTCTGCAGTTTCACAAGAGCCAAATGCTGTTACTGGATTTATTGATGGACAAAAATCTTTCCTTCCTATAAAAATCCAGCCACCTAATTATTCTTTATAATGATGTCTGTCCCTTTCAAATGAGAGTAAAGATTTATTATGACTAAAACATGTTTATTTATTTTTTTATTTGGACAAAACTTGTCAACTAACTTTCGTCACTATAAATTGAGCTTTCCAAATCTGCTCAAACACCTAAACAAGCTCATGGGATGACATAATTAAATTTAAGGCTGAATTTGTTATATTTCCGCACCACCAAAAGGAATTGAAATAAATACAATTTGTTTTCATGCAGTTTGTTGTTGTTTGACAAACATAATCCCACCCCCAACTCATGCCATTGGTTGAATCAGTGTTATTGTGTCTGGCTGGAGAGACAGAGGAATTATTATAGCGGCAAAGCCAGTGTTTGTAGTTTTTGAGAAAATGAACCCACAAATGTTTTTCTAATACGTGTCTCTTTATATTAAGCAGTGACAGGAGAAAGTATTTTAACACCAAAGAAGATACACATTTCAGCTTTAAAAAAGCATTTTAAGGAGATTTTTTTAATAAGGACATCCCTTTGTACATCAGTGAGAGGAACTTGTCTATGCTGGCATTTGATGAACTGATGCATGAATTATTCTGTTCCTCACATTAAGATTTCAGGCAGGAGGCACTGGCTGTGTACAGCTACAGTTTTTGTCAAGCAGTTTCCCCTCACCTTATGCAGAGTCCACCCATATCATGTAAATCTACATTTACATTTATGCATTTGGCAGACACTTTTATCCAAAGCAACTTACAGTGCACTTATTACAGGGACAATCCCCCCAGAGCAACCTGGAGTTAAGTGCCTTGCTCAAGGGCCCAACAGTGGCATCTTGGTGGTGCTGGGGCTTGAACCCCCGACCTTCTGGTCAGTAACCCTGAGCCTTAACCACTGAGCCACCACTGCCCCGTGGATCTATTGCATCTCTTCGACAGTCTTCGACTGTTGATTTGATGTATTCTTCTGCTCAAACAGATGAGCCTATCTTTCCTTCTTTTCCTCTAGTTTTACTATACCACCTCTTCATCTCTGGTCAGAAGTGTTTGACAGCTGATTTGTGTCAGCTATGTCAGTACTTCCACTATAGTCAGAAGTTAGGAAAGCAGATCTGGCTAAAAAATCTAGGTTCAAACTGTATGCTATCTGACTCGTCAGTACATATAATAAGTACTTCTAGAAGGAGAAACCAGTTCCTTTTAAACTCATTCCTTTTAAGCTTTCCATTTCCACTGGCCTACCTACAACTTACATTATAAGACCCTGTTTCTCGAAGGAAAAAACCCTATAAGATCACACAATATAAATCCAAAGATTTAACTTCATGGTCCACAATGCAGCTGTCTTTTCAGTACAATGGCATTTCAAACTAAATTTGGCCAAAGATAGTTTGTCGGCCAATGCAGACATTCAAGAAAACCTTGTACCAGCTGTTACACATTACTGCCATTGGTCCAAGAGTATGATCTGATTGGTGAATGAATCTGTCACGATTCCCTTGTTGTCTGCCCTGGGTCTCACTTGTCTTTGTCAGAAACTACACTTCCCATGATCCTCGGCCCTCATCACTGCCAGCCCTGTGTCATTGTGCTCACCTGATTGTAGTTTGTCTTCATCATGTCTCCAGTGTATATAAACCCTGTTTGTTCTCCATTCAGCTTGTTTCCGTGGTCTTTAATGTTCATCCTGCCAGTTTAACCTTTGTATGTTTTTCGTGTTTTTGTTGTGTTTCCCCATTGCGGGTGTTTCCTTTGTTTTTGTTTTGTCTCTTTAGTCGTCCAATAAAGCCTACCCTGCATTTAGATCCTCGACCCTCGTCTGCCTTCCTGTTCATCGTAACAGAATCGATGCTCTACACACTTTCATACATACGGTTCATTTCTTCACTCAATTGAGTCAAGATTACAAATAAAAGCATGAACACACTGTAGTGCAGCATTGCTGGGCTGGTGCAAACCCATTACATATATATCTGTAAAAATCGTTTGCATAGAAACATTTTCCAATGCCATGTAAATTGATTTATTACTTTTTTATATTACCGTCTTATATTTAAATGCTCCTCTAAATGCCAGCCTCAGATGTGTGGGCGGTGTGTGAATGTACGCAAACAGTATACCATTGTTCAGCTATTTCAACTTTCTAGCCCTAATGTGAAGAATGGAATAGAACTTTGCTCTGAGTGTATCAGATCCTTTGGAATAAGGGATTTGTGTATTTTCACCAGTTCGACTGTTGAAGGTCATTTGTAACTAATAAGTGCACTCTCTTTCTTGAAAATCCTAGTGGAATTATAGTATTTGCTAATCATTACATGTCAGCTCAGTTCTATCAGTTTTCCCACCTAGGTAGCAGACATATTTATGACAGCATTAGTATTGTTTCATTAATACTATTGCTTTGTGTATAAAATTCAGAAGCCAGTGAAGGAATATGAATGTGTAGAAATTCCAAGCCAAATGTCTGCAGACAAGTGCTGCTTCTGACCATGTGTTAAGCATTAAGGAGACATTTGTCTCAGGACAACATTCTCTCCTTGCATCTCTCTGCTGTCACTCATATGCAGTCCAAATAGACCATAGGAGACAGCAATACTGATGAAAAGTCCAACTGTTAACATCATCATCGCTGACCATGGGAAAAACTTTTTCAAAGTTTTGATGGATGCTTTAAAAGGAAGTTTTAAGATCTGTCATATTCTATTAAATTAAAAGTGTTAAAGAAACAGCACTCCCAAAACAAATTGTCGTAATTGTTGCACCTTCATGTCATTCAAAATCAATTTCTTATATTCATTTCTTATGTGGAAAACAAAAGGACGTTTTAATACTGGGGGTTGTTTTCTCAGTACAATGGCAGTGGATAGTGCCTCATTTTAAAGCTTAAAAAGGTATTAAAGTATAATAAAAGTAGTCCAATGCAGCTTTTGTGTCATGTTCCAAGTTTTTTGTAGACATACTATAGGTTGTGGACAGAAACAGCCCGAAATATGAAAATTTTTTCAGTGAAATGAGAGAAGCAAATTCACAGTGGCTCAAGTGTTCACATGAGAATGTGTTGTTTAGCACCAAAACTGTGAACGAGTGCCAATGTGAACAAGCTTCTCTCATAGTGCACATGAAAGTGCAACACACGTCAAGAAGTTAATGACAGAATTTGTATTTTTGGGTAGGATATTGGTACTGTATCAGTCTGTCCCACAAGTGAACCACAATAATGGACTCGATGATTCTGAGTGCCTGGCCAATTAGCAAAGCCTGAAGCTGCTTCTCAGATTTAGAAAAATGTGCCAGCACCACTGGAATAGGATTTATCAGACACTTTCAACACCTAATTCAATAAGATTCTACTGTGCTTGATTTAATTTATTGCTTCATTAGTATGGCACATGCTCACCTAATCATTTTAGATTTCTCCATTTTAAAAGAACCAATTCCAATGTATGGAAAACTCCAGAAAAAGCTGATAATTTGGGGTGTTTTATTTTTTTTTGTGTGTGTCTGTGATGACTACCACAGGAGTCCAACACTACCATTATGGGCAGATTAAATATTTTAGAAAACCACATTTATTTACTTGTATCTGGGTTTTTTGGGTCTTTGCACAGTGGTCAGTTTGCAGATAGTGATGGAGTACTCTACCCCTCATCAAGAGAGAAGAGTTCAGGGGACTCTCTTTCATGGATCATGTAATCAGAAGTCTCCACAAAGGAAAGCAGACAAAATATGAAATGAGTGAAGTGGAAAAGAGGAATGTCTTGGCAAAAATAAAGAACTTGGGGCATTTTAAATTGCTGTCAGCACCTGACAGTTGGTTAGATCTACCGCAACCTCTGGGGAACAGCTTAGTCAGGCTTGTAAAATAGTTCCGGGAGAAGGAATAGAAGAAAGAATGGCATAGTCATGGTTATTTCAAGAATTCAAATCTGAGGCAGGGAAAGCAAGTCCAAGCCCACACCGCAGGGTGATGAATTTGAGAAGCTCTAATCACAGTAAAAAATACACGGAGAGCCTTCATTCCCAGTAGCCTGTCTCGAAAGAGATGATCCCAAGAATTTACTGATAACAACTTGCCTTGCTGGAACGATTGGCAGGAAAATCAAACATCTTTAGACAAGTGTTTCAAGCAGGAGAATGGTCTTTCCTTAAAGGGTCCCCAAGTTTATAATTGGTGTGGTGGTGGTTTTGACTAGGATACCAGGATTTACAGTTTGATGATGAGGGAAATTAATGTTTACATAATTTAATATTTATATACAAAGTATAAAGTCCTGGATAAGGAATTGGAATATAGCGAAGTGACAGTTACATCATTAGAACATTGATTATGCCAGTGGTCTCATCATGTTCTGCTGGCAGAACATAGAGGCTTAGAGAGGTCCCAGATTTACAAATCGTATCAGTTTCACATGGCAGAAAAGCAGACCCACATTATACTGATCGAGACTGACCACCTTCTGAGAGAAGAGGCAGCCACATTGGCTACTTCTCAGAGCTGGAGGAGAAGAACTGAGGGAGAAATTGTCCAATTCCAGTCAACCCCTCAGCATTTTGGATCAGGTATTGTCTCTGTTTATTTGAATTTCAAGTCAAATACATCTGTTTCAGAATCAAATTATCTTAAGAGTAAGGTTTCCAAATCACTATCACTTACATAAGTTTATCCAACAAGTCTGGCATCCCTAAATAGTAACAGTACACCCCAAAACAAAAGGAATGTCTCATGAATGTCTGTGACTGCATGCACTCTACTGAAATCTTTCTTGGCAGGCTTGAAAAGAAAATGTTTTCATCCTGAGACCCCAAAAATGTCTAGACTGGCAAAAAATTAATGTTACAAGAACAAGACGGGATTGAAACAGGCTCTGTTGATTTATCGCCTGAGGCCCTTCCACTTTACACTCACTTTTCCTATGAGCAAACGACTTACAAAGATTGTGCTTCAAAGTTATCTTTATTAATGATGTTGTATTCATTAACTAATCCGTTTTTTTAACCGTTGTTTTAAGTACATTTTTTTTTTGTATAATGTAAATGTAGATTTTATTTAGGTTCTGATTTTAAGTTATTATGAGCCAGACTGATCACACTTTGAATTCAGCCAGTGACAGTAGGTCAAATGTTCTTTTGCTGAAATTGGCCTGTGTGAATTGAAATTTTAAGCACTGTCCTCAGTGGCTGAAGCTAGAAGTGATGTTGAATGTATGGGCTTGTGTGAGCTCCAGTTTCTGGATGAAATTTCCATGAAGTGGCACCAAAAGTAAGTTGTAATGTGAGTTGTTTTTAGGTGTAAATTATGTAAACAGTCAACAGTCATATTTTACTAAGCCATACATCCAAGCACCAACCCTAAACCTAACCGTTAGTGGAGTAAAAATGCAATCTCTGACAAAAATATTTTCTGGTTTTCATGGGACAAGAACCCATCTCCAAGGCTGCTCAGTAGTGATCAGCTAATGATCAGTAGCATTGCAGGAAAAGGTAAACACATTTGTATTGATGCAAAGATGTCTGTTGGGAGATGGTGCTCGTCAGTAACTCAGCGGAATGGGGTTGATGTCAGGGTACCTGAATATTTGGTAGCAACATTCCCATGTGATCATGTTGCATTAGCTGGATCATGAATGCTGCAACACCCTTATTAATATAGCTTGATATAGAATGGTAATAAGCAGCAATATGTGATTACCTGTGGTTTTATCTGAATGTAAGCATATACATATGTATGTATGCCATAATGCTGGGATGTCAGGAATTGTGCAATGACATCTTTACTTGATGTTGTGAAAAAGAACTGCTGAATTATTTTTGGACTCGGTTCATTCAAACAAACCATCCAAAAGAACTGGTTAGTGGAAATAAATTGACTTTCTATAAATAAAAGATAGCCCACATGCACAGCTAAAAGTTTAAGATACGTGCATTTGTTCAGACACATTCTGCTGAATGAACAATGATGTCAATTCCATGTCCACAGAATTCAGCACAATAATAAGACAATAATAAGAGCAAAGCATGACTTGTGGTAGTTGTTTAATTGTTGTTGTCTCCTGGCTCCTCTGACTTGGCTCTGCAGGGGAAAGATCTGTTATGGTGTTCACTTCCCGGCAGGGGGATGAGCCCAAAGAAAGTGTCGGCAGTTTGTCATCCAGGCTCTTGTTACACTGTTAAGTGATTCATCAGTCTGTCTAACTCTATCTAACCCCAAGGCTGTTGAGTCCTCAGAGAATAAAAAGGATGGACGACTATATCACGTCTTGCACATAAGCTCTCCATGTTAGCCTGGTTTGTGATTTCAGAGGCTGACTAACCATTTCCCTCCTCATTTTCATTCTCTTAACCATAATCCTCCTTTCTCCCAGTGCCACAGGTGTGGTTTTGCAGTCACGGTCTGGCATTGGGATAGGAGTGCTTGTGGTGAAATAAAATATGCAACCTGTGACTTATAATCGGAAAATGTTAATGAAATACATCTGAATATAATCCTCAAAACTTAAAACGATTTAGCTATTTCTGGCTATGTGTGCACTTTGGGTTTATATAAAAAAGCAGGCAGCTCAAATCCTTGTTTTCATGTTCTCTTAACCATCATTCTGTACTAAACAGTCTGCAGTGAGCTTTGTTTTATGTCACAAACTTATTTGTTTATTCATTTCTTCATCTGTTAGTTTCGTTCAAATAAGTGATTGACCGTTTCAATGAGGGACTTTAAAATGTGGGCACTCTTCATAGATGTAAAAATCTGTATTCTGCATTCTCTTTTCCACAGCCATTGTTGAACAGCACAGTCTATTATTAGTGGTGATGCAAGCGGACTTGTTGATAATCCTTTAATCAGAACCCTGTGTTTGGGTTTTTTTGTGGGCCTGTGTATCTCAGCGAGTTTTGACACTGTCTGTGTGTCTGAGTGACTTCAGTCAGGTCTCCTAAGCAATTCAATTGGCCCAGTTGCTAGGGAGGGTAGAGTCACATGGGGTAACCTCCTCATGGTCACGATTAGGGGTTCTCGCTCTCAAAGGGGCGCGTGGTAAGTTGTGGGTGAATCGCTGAGAGTAGCATGAGCCTCCACATGCAGAGTCTCCGCGGTGTCATGCACAATGAGCCACGTGCAATTTAAACGCAGCCGAAGCTAATAAATTTGATTGTATAAGTGCTGTCATTTAAAAGCATCATAGTGTAAACAGTCAAAAGGCTTTATGACATGATCGTATATATGTAGTCTTTGTCTGCTTTAAGTAAAGTTACAAAATAAATATCTTCTTATCAGGGGTGTAAAGTAACGAAGTACATATACGCAAGTTACTGTAATGAACTACTTTTTCCCAATAATTTTACATTTTAAGTAGTTCAAAAATTGTATACTTGTCGTTGAGTATATTTTAATTGCTATAACTGTATCTATCAACATGATTGGCTAGGGAGAGTCTCGTGACTCCCGTCAATTCAAATCACACATATAAAACTTGAATGGCAGCTGCAGATCTGACGCCAACTGTTATGTATGTGGAAGATGCCTCAAGCAAAGTTCAACACCTGAACATCTCAGCTGCACCTGAAAGGGCTTTTCGCAGTGAAAAAGTCCAATTACCTGACTGTGTCATGTGAGTTTAACTTGCTCAAGCCAGATATCAGCATTAATCCTACCTCTAAGTTGAAGAAACATATCGACTTACATTTCATATTCTGTGTGTCTATAATGTAACCTGTAAATTAGATATCTATCACTGAGATTATTGGGTTTGATTTGAGAGATTATGGCAATGTTATCAATTGGGCTGGGCAATAAAACAATCTTGATGTTTATTTGAAAAAAAAAGAGAGATGTCCACAATATAGATGATATATTTTGAATAATTTTTTATACTTAGCCTTTATTCTACATCTAGAACAGGGGTGTTTATTACATCAATTGTGATAGCAAGACAACCACTGGTTGGTTGATCTTTTGGCTGAATAATTTGAGTAGCTTTAAAAGTATAAATGTATTATTACAGGTCACATAAACTACAACATATAGAGAGTGTATCACCTAGATATCTCATAGAGACTGTGTCTGTTCCCCGAACTACCATACACAAAACCCTCACTAAATCATTTAGAAAAAATTTGATTAAGGTCAAACTTGAACAAAACAAACAAATTAAAAATGTACATCATATAAAAATAGGGCTACTAAACATTAGATCTTTTTCTACCAAAGCACTAATTGTCAATGAAATGATTACAGATCATAGATTGGATGCGCTCTGTTTGACTGAAACCTGGCTTAAACCGGATGAATATATTAGTTTAAATGAATCTACTCCCCCAGGTTATTGTTATAAACATGAGCCTCGTCTGAAGGGTTGAGGAGGAGGTGTTGCTACAATTTACAGTGAAGTTTGTGGTGTTACTCAGAGGACAGGATATAAATGTAAGTCTTTTGAACTAATAATGCTTAAGGTGACACCGTCAAATACAAATATAAATAAAAAATCTCTGTCGTCCTTTACCCTTGCTACAGTGTATAGATCACCCGGGCCTTATTCAGATTTCCTTAGTGAATTTGCATATTTTTTATCAGATCTTGTAGTTACTGTAGATAGAGCCTTAATTGTTGGTGACTTCAACATTCACATAGATAATGAAAATGATACATTGGGATTAGCATTTATCGATATTCTCAACTCTCTTGGAGTCAGACAAAATGTAACAGGACCAACTCATCGCCATAATCATACGCTAGATTTAATTCTTTCATATGGAGTTGATGTTGATAATATAGAAATTCTGCAACAGAGCGATGACATCTCGGATCATTACCTCGTCTCTTGCATGCTGCAATCAGCTAATGTTACTCAATCTACACCACGCTATCGTTCAGGTAGAACTATTCTTTCGACCACTAAAGATGAATTTCAATCAGGATTTAGGCCTCATCACAGTACAGAGACTGCACTTATCAGAGTTACAAATGACTTGCTCTTATCATCTGATCGCGGCTGCATTTCTCTTCTAGTGCTTTTAGATCTTAGTGCTGCATTCGACACGATAGATCACGACATTCTCTTGAATAGGCTAGAGAATTATGTTGGAATTTGTGGAGTGGCATTAGCATGGTTTAGGTCATATTTAGCAGACCGCTACCACATTGTCTATGTAAATGAGGAATTGTCAAACCAAACAAAAGTAAAATATGGAGTGCCACAGGGATCAGTTTTAGGGCCTCTGCTTTTCTCAATGTATATGCTTCCCCTGGGAGATATTATCAGGAATCGTGGAATAAGTTTCCACTGCTATGCTGATGATACACAACTTTATATTTCTTCAAAACCTGATGAGATTTCACAATTCTCAAAATTAGCAGAGTGTATTAATGAAATAAAAGATTGGATGGCCAAAAAAACAGAGGTTCTAATTATTGGACCAAAAAACTCTAAAAAATAAGCCACTAAAATATAATTTGTCTCTAGATGGATGTACTGTTACATCATCTTCAACAGCGAAGAACTTAGGTGTTATATTTGATACCAATCTGTCCTTTGAAAATCAAATTACAAATGTTTGTAGAACAGCATTCTTCCACCTAAGAAATATTGCTAAATTAAGGCATATGCTCTAGGTTGCTGATGCCGAAAAACTAATTCATGCGTTCATGACCTCAAGACTAGATTATTGTAATGCATTACTGGGAGGATGTCCAGCAAGATCAATAAATAAACTTCAATTGGTTCAAAATGCAGCAGCCAGAGTGCTGAAGAGAACCAAGAAATATGATCATATTAGCCCCATTTTATCATCGTTACATTGGCTACCTGTTAAATTCCGTATTGATTTTAAAATTTGTTAACTACGTACAAAGCTTTGAATGGTCTAGCTCCGCAGTACTTAAGTGATCTTCTACCACACTATATTCCAACACGTTCATTAAGATCGCAAAACTCTGGCCTATTAATAGTTCCTAGAATATCAAAATCCACTAAAGGAGGAGGATCCTTTTCATATTTGGCTCCTAAACTATGGAATAGTCTCCCAAACACTGTTCGAGATGCAGACACACTCTCTCAGTTTAAGTCTAGACTAAAGACTCATCTATTTAGCCAGGCATACACCTAATTTATCCTCCAACCCACAATTAGGCTGCTTTAGTTGGGTCTGCCGGAACCAGAAACCAGAAACATTGAGCATGATCTCTTACTCTGCAATAAATTAAATGGCATCTACGCTTACATCTTTTTATTTGTTTCCCTGTCTCAACCTCGGGACTCCTATCCTGAGGTCACCAGAACCAGCTGGATCCAGCACCATTCCTGCTTCATGTTGGACTCCACTGCTACATGTCGCAGAATGATGATGACTAAATGCAGCCGGTGCCAGCCAAACATCACTTCAATCTATTATGACGGACTTCAGAGGATGAAATGATGCCAACTCCAACCTGCACTACAAGGACTACGATCATGAAATGGAATGCATAGACTAACTATTGCCAACAAAAGCCTTCATCAGCCAATTAACAAGGACAATTGCATCTATGTGAACTTCTGCAATTAATCAAGATGGACTTCAAAGACTTTGGTCATTAATCTTACAGTTCAAACACAATCGATGTTTAATCACTGACCCTTAACACTTAGTTTAATAATTTTAAACCATGATTTTAACTATACATAATTAATATTTACATTACATTCAAAATGTTAGCCAGAGGGGAACTGGCCCCCACAGTGAGTCTGGTTTCTCCCAAGGTTATTTTTCTCCATTAATCAACATCTTATGGAGTTTTGTGTTCCTTGCCACAGTCGCCTACAGCTTGCTCACTGGGGTTATAAATACAATTATCATTTAATTATTTTTGAACACTATTAAAAATCGTATTTTATCGAAATTAAACAATGATGATTAATCAACTTTATAGACATTACAGTTTTATCGTCTGTTAATGCTGATATTCTGTAAAGCTGCTTTGAAACGATGTGTGTTGTGAAAGGCGCTATACAAATAAAATTGACTTGACTTGACTTGACTTATAATACATTTAATAATAATGTTTTTTATAATATTGTTAGTTTTTTAATAATAATGACCACTGATGTAGAGAGATTGTTAATTTGTATAATAAATTACCAGGAAAGTAGAGATGATCAAATAATTTATAATTATGCTAAGCCTTTATCATGTTTTTTCTAATGCATGATAGAAAAGATCAGCATTTGCAGAGCAATACTTCAGCAGAACATTCCACCAGTCACAAACTTCAGAAAATTGAGAGAATGAGAACACAACTATTTCTGGGCTTAAAAGATACAAGAACTAAATCATTGTGGAACACTGTATCTCAAAAGGAGGACAATGTGACCCCCCATGAGCTGCTTAAAGAAGCAGTATTTAAGATTCAGAAACCCTTGTTATTAATGGCACCTGTGGCCATTAAGTGAACTGCAGTCAGCTACCTGTTGCTCATGCTCGCGCTCATACACACACTGCATTGGGAAACGAGCATCGACCAAAACAATGACGAAAAGTACAAAGAGTGATTCACCAGCATCATGCTGACAGATGAGGTAGCATAATTAAAATTACACAGTTATGATTGTTTTACTACAATCTTTGAGACTGTATATTGTATTTGACTCTCCAGTGCTAGAACAGGGCTAAAACAAAGTGTGGATATAGGACTGACTATGCGAGACTGTAGTTTGAAGTAATCACTTTTCCTTGCATGATACATTGACTGCATTTATATATGTCGGCATTAGCTAGCTAGCTTTATCAATAGCTGTTAGCTAAATTTAGTGGATGATGACAGTAGCTGTTTATAAAATAGGCTGTACATTATAAATATGTTGACACAATTCAGTATTGATGTGAGTATTGATTCCATTTTTTAAGTTGCATTACAAGCCGTTCATACATTAGCATATTTTTTACATATTGCACCTTCTCTCAAAAATTTTAATTATCTCATAATTTACTCACCCTCATGCCATCACAGATGTCTATGACTTTCTTTCTTCAAAACACAAATGAAGATTTTCAGAAGAATATTTCAGCTCTTTTGGTCCATACAATGCAAGTGAATGGATGCCAACATTTTGAAGCTCCAAAAATCACATAAGTTAGCATAAAAGTAGCCTAATCCATGTGACTCCAGTGGTTAAATCCATGACTTCAGAAGTGATAGGATAGGTGTGGGTGAGAAACAGATCAATATTTAAGTCCATTTTTGCAAAAAAATTATTCACCCTGCCCAGTAGATGGCGATATGCATGAAGAATGTGAATCACCAAAAACAAAAGTAGAAGACAGTTAAAGTTTAAGTGAAGATTGACTGAGCAGGGAGGAGGAATTTCTAGCCAAAATTTTTTTTGGAGCTTAAACATTTTGGCACCCATTCACTTGCATTGTATGGACCAAAAGAGCTGAAATATTCTTCTAAAAATCTTCATTTTTTTTCTGCTGATGAAAGAAAGTCATACACATCTGGGATGGTATAAGTACTATACTATTATTACTAGTACTTTATACTAAATAATGAAAGAATTTACATTTTTGTGTGAATTTGTCCTTTAATGCCGATGTAGCCCCTGCAAACAACTGCTTTACCACATCTATTGTGCCAAGTGACCCTGCTTTTTTTGTGTTTTTTTTTTTGTTGTTGTTGTTGTTGTTTTTTGTTGCTTTTTTTGCATTGTTTTGAACATGTTTTATTAGCAACAATAACTCTCTCTCAGTCGGCATTAAGGGAAATTTAGACTGCACATAAACTGATTTTATTATAATTGTTTCATACATTATGATATTGAAAATAACTTTAATCTTTTCATTTCTGTGATAATGTCGCCATTTTATTTGTTTTTTAAATCAGATTCATGTAGTGTTTACAGTATCATAGATAAGTGATGTTCCCCTTCTGTTGCTCTCTCCACGTTGTGTCAGAGAAGCAAAACTAGGGGTCCCTCTGTTCTATGAAAACAGGCCAATGAGAAGTTGGCAGACGGTATTTGCATATCCCGCCCCCGGACATACGGGTATTTCTGGAGTTCATTCAGAAAATTATACAGTGCATTTGGCCTGAATGGTAAGCGTCATGTCTGGATGAAACCAGGCACCACTCATCACCTGGCTGATACCATCCCTACAGTGAATTATGGTGGTGGCAGCATCATGCTGTGAGAATGTTTTTCAGCAGCAGGAACTGGGAGACTAGTCAGGATCGAGGGAAAGATGAATGCAGCAATGTAAAGAGACATCCTTGATGAAAACCTGCTCCAGAGCGCTCTGGACCTCAGACTGGGGCGAAGGTTCATCTTCTAACAGGACAACGATCCTAAGCACACAGCCATGATAACAAAGGAGAGTCTACAGGACAATTCTGTGAATGTCCTTGAGTGGCCCAGCCAGAGCCCAGACTTGAACCCGATTGAACATCTCTGGAGAGATCTGAAAATGACTGTGCACCGACACTCCCCATCCAACCTGATGGAGCTTGAGAGGAATGGGAGAAACTGCCCAAAAATAGGTGTGCCAAGCTTGTAGCATCATACACAAAAAGACTTGAGGCTGTAATTGGTGCTAAAGGTGCTTCAACAAAGTATTGAGCAAAGACTGTGAATAATTATATACATGTGATTTCGTTTTTTTTTTTTTTATAAATTTGTAAAGATTTCAAACAAACTTCTTTCAGGTTGTCATTATGGGGTATTGTTTGTAGAATTTTGAGGAAAATAATGAATTTAATCCATTGTGGAATAAGGCTGTAACATAAAACAAATTGGAAAAAGTGAAGCGTTGTGAATACTTTCCGGATGCAATGTAAATTACATTTTTAAATTGCAGCATAGAGTTTTTTTTTTATAAAGGGGCATAGATTCGCAACTCGGTACTCAATACTCACTACTCATGAGTACTTTTAAATGAGCAACTCTTTTACTCTTACTTAAGTAGTTTTTAGGACAGGTACATTTACTCCACTCAAACTAAATGTTTTAAGAAGTAACAGTACTTTTACTTGAGTATTATTTTTCAGTATTCTTTCCACCCCTGCTTATTATAAAAAGCATAACATAAACTGGTAACATATAATATATTAAAAGTCAAACATATACAATGGAAGTAATTTATAAAATAAATCTCCAAATAAGATTCACAAACATTAAAGTTTATTGAAAAGAGTCCAGTATAGAATCAGATTTGTTTTTGTTCTTGGGTGTGTTTACCTTGTAGCTTTACAAGTGTTTTTCGTATTATCTCATTTCGTTAATTTGTATTTTGTGCATGTGTAATGTATATCATTTCCAGCATGAGTTGTAATGTCTTATAACCACTTAAAATATATGGATGTGGATGTTTATAAGGAGACATTGCTTTTGTCACTTTACTTTAAGCAGACCTATTACTATATATATTACAAATGTAGTAGTAGCAGATAAAACTGGATGTTTATGGTGTTATAATGCATTATACTTTTTATGCTTATGGACCGATGACTAGGACAGACTCTTCTTTCATAGAGCAGTCCCCTACACTCTCTTTCTCTGTCGCAATTGTGTTTCAATGCTGTCATTTGCAATGCAATCACAGTCATTTATGTCTACCCAAAGTCCACTACCATTAAATTAAATTAGTCTCTCCAGAGTCGCAGGCGTCACCTTCTTTTGATTATCATTCTTTTTGAACTGTTGTTTTCATTTCTTCTCTCATAGCTTCTCGTTTATCTGTGTGTGCACTCCAAATCACACTCACACAATATGCAGGGACCTCAAAGAGTTTTGCCCAGTTTTCTGAAGCTCAGAATGTCTGAAAGTCCTGTTAAACCACATTGTCATTAGTTGGTTACATCAGAACAGAGGAAGACTGGAGGAGATTTTCTTTCGCAGGCTATCTATAGCTGGCAGACACGCTGACTGCAGCTGTGCTTGTCTTCATCTGGGAACCATTTTTATGAGCTCCGCTCAAGCCCTTGCACCCTAATAGGCTGATAATCCATACCCTGTTATACAACATGTGATCTGGCCTCGCACTGTGTGTTTTATTTATGATTTTTCTGGGAAAGGAGTCACACCGCAGAATGCGTTGTTAAACTTGCACAGATGGAGGGGTTCCTGTGTTTCAACATTGATTACTCTTGCATTGATTGTTTAGCACTGATTGAAGTGGAACCCCGTGCATGGTGACCTTACTTTCAACTGCAGTAAACAAACTCAACATGTGTTTTGCAAAGCTTTCAGTCGTCACACTCTCTGATGATGAAGGGCTGTTCAATTCCTGACAGGCAATGCACAAATGCAGCATACTTCCCTATTGTTTTAAAAAACAAAGTGTCAGAAAATAATGACTTAATTTTCCATTTTTGGTGAACTATTTTTTAACTTAAGTTATTTAATGCTGCGTGCATAATTATTACACAGTATTTATTTAAATGCTGTTCAAAATACTTTAAGATGGACTACACAGTGCAAGACATGTCATCTTTCCAAATATGTCAAACACCTCATGCGTTGTTCCGTCCTTCATTAAAGGTGCTTGGCTTAAGACATGGTAGACTTTTACAAGATACTACTCAAATATTCAAAAGTACAACAGGTAGATATTAAAGAAAGAAAAAGAGATGAGTCACATGTTTTGGGTCATCAGGATTACATAGTCAAACCACTGAAAAAGAACACCCATACCAAAAGCCACAATGGTTGGAATACTACTAATAATGGTGGCAAACAAGTCAAGGCCAGGCACAACAATTATGCAAATATTTGGATTCTGGATTCTTTATCCCTTTGGAGGCTTGCTTTGTGTCTCTGTACACCAATCGTGATTCAATGATAAGGTAACAGGATGGGATTTAGTTTTTTACTGTCTGAATTTATGGAACAACATTCCTGATATGGACACTGGTTTTTAATAATATCATATCATATAATAACCATATCATAATTTCCCTCGTGAAAAGCAATCTTTCACTATGATGTGCATACACACAAATATACACACACACATACACACACTCCACCTACATGCCTCTAAAAGTGGCTTCATGATAAATTGAGGGTTACTATGAATAGCAGGTTGACATTTTTACCGCAAGCCCAAGCATCCAATAGCCGCATTTCAGAGCACCACGGTGAAAACCCAAAAACAAACACTTTTTTTTTTCCAACATATTTTCCAGAGTGCAGATGTTGCACAAGTGTCACATTACGAAGATTTTTAGGGATGTCACAAGTGTGTGTGTGTTTAAGTATAAGAGATGGGGCCAAAAAGAGAGGTCTTGAAAAGTTCACAGCCTTCAGTGGAAAGTGTTTCTTTCTCCATCTCCCACAGATATCCTCATTTTCTCCCATTCTCTCGCTACTGAGCTGGTTGTTACTGAAAATCAGCTAACATCTGGAATTTCTGACATTAACAACACACATATTTCACCCTTCTATGAACTTAAAATACATTTTATTTAGAAAATATGATATTCTCAAATTTGAGGTTGTTGTGCAAACCAAATCGAAAAACTCTCAATCTGTACCATTACCATGTATTTAGTTACATGCAATATTTCCCAAGTAAATCGCTAATGTTCCATCCCATCAATGTCTTTAAAGGTTGTTTGCTTGTGTGCGCATTACGTACATGTGCAACCCTGTTGATGTGTTTCGCTGTGAATTATTTTACATGTGCTGATATGTTTATCCATGCCTGACTGTTTTCTAAGAAGTACACTCTAACCTCTGGCTGTCCCCTTGCTCAGTGTTACAGGTGGAACATTTTGTCATCCTGAACAGTTTGAGGCATAGTCTCTCTCCCAGTGTCCCTCAGCAGCCTCAGCCAAGCTGATAGATCACAACAGTCCTAAGGGCCTAATCATTCTCTCTCTCTCTCTCTCTCTCTCTCTCTCTCTCTCTCTCTCTCTCTCTCTCTCTCTCTCACTCTGTCTCACACACATTAAGTCATTTTTTTTTTAATGTTCAGTATTGCAATTTATTACAGTAACAACTTTGAATAACCACTTACAGTGTGTTTAATGATGGTCTTGTTGAAAGAAAGTTGTCGTAACTGTGAAGGCTGTGTTTTTAGGGTTTTGGAGTCATTCCCACATTAAGTATAGATTTCTAAATATTTGGTGTGAAGTTGTTGCTTGAAATGAATGTTCACTTGTGCTTTGGACTTTCAATTCCATGATTGAAAGGTTATTCATTTGTTGGACATTGAAGGGGAGTGCGCTAACATGTTAACATCTGGAGCAGGAGAACACATCTAATCATTTCCTGGCGCTTGCCATATCTGTGTATCTGCCAGATCTGTTAACTCTGGAATTGAATCAGCACCTATTTAAAGGGATCCCCTCAAATTTATAATGTGGCCTGTTTATACGTTTGTATAAAAATCAAATACAAAAAGCATAATGCTGTCAATAACTTACAATATCACTCTGAAACGTAATTACTGTAAAAGAAAGGTTAAACAAAAAGTACTCAATGCAGTCTTATGTTAATCATGTGTAGTTATTATGTCTATGTTAATCATGTGTAGTCTATGTAGCATTTTCTTGGCTCACACACATGCATGAAAGCCATTCATTGAGTTCCTCCTAAGAGTTTATATACTGTATATACACACATATACTGTCTAAATCGATAGATAGATAGATAGATAGATAGATAGATAGATAGATAGATAGATAGATAGATAGATAGATAGATAGATAGATAGATAGATAGATAGATAGATAGATAGATAGATAGATAGATAGATAGATCGATTTAGAGTTTTAGATTAATATGTGATAAAGAAGCACAATTGATTATTCCAATATTATCCAAATTTATTGCAGATTTGAAATATGTTATTTAATTGTAATCTTGGCCAACTGTTTTTGAGATTTCAGTGTTTCCCCATTCAAGATAGAAGCTGCACTGGTATGACTGGAAACTCCAAAGATGGCCGACAGTGGACTGACTTGCTAGAGAGACCTTGACAATACACAAAATCAATGTATTGACTAAAGTCAATGTGTTGTTGGCTTTTACCATATCATTGAACATATGCCTATCACTGCCCTACAGTCCAGAAATCCATTTTTCAATTGAGTAAGGACATTTTCTGCATTCAGTCTGAGCTGTTTTTCGTCTCACTTTGTTTGCGTCGTGTCTCAATCGTTTTCAGTGTTGCGTCATAAGCACAGTGTTTTTAAGATGCTGAGTCAAGTTAAATGCAGTTTGAATCTTAGATAAATTGGTCTCCGGACCCCTGCATACGGAGTTGTGCTCCATCCAGCTGTCTTTGAACACAAGAATACGTTCTTATCTTGTGCTTGCTCTTGGCAAGTGTGGCTTGTAGCCTGTACAGCTGGGTCTGCACTGACTGTCCCCTACTGACTGGGACTTGTAAAAACATGGAAAATTCCTTATTACAGTCTGGGGCATATTTAATCTAACTTTTTTAACCCCTCATTTTTTTTTTTTTTTTTAATTAATCACTTTAAATGAACATGTTAAATTGAGAGCCCTCGTTGTTTTTAATGAGAATGATGGCACAAATTGCCACTCATTTGAATTGCCAATGGTGTATACATTGTTTTGGTCTGACATTATAATTTACATATAAAGCACTGCATTGTTCCAAATCAGACTTTGGCAACACTATAACCATGTGTTCCTTCTCTCTCTCTCTCTTATTAACATTAACTCACCTATTGTCCTTCTTACAAAACACACCAGAATTGTTTTTTCAGACATGTATCTGACATGTATACCACAGTCACATACAGTTGCGCAAATGTCTTTGTTCTTTTTCAAACACATCTCACAGTTGTGTCTGATGATTGCTTTAAGAGCAAGGTGCCACACACACGCTGCTTTTCAGCAATAACAATCTGTTGGTTATTTGTGGCCTGCATAGGTCAGTGGTGAAGACCAGAGATGTGTTTGCAGCATCCCTTTCCTCTTTCCTGCAAACATGCTATTTTCCTCCTTCAAAGGAAACCACTTTTTTCCATTTCCCCCCCTTTTTAAATGCCTCACTTTACTTCCATGTTTCTCTCATTGCTCCTCTCTGAGAGGGGATAATGTATATGTCTCCAGTCTGCTTTTCAGTCAGTCATTCCAGTACAACTCCAATGCCTAAATCTAATTACAAAAAATCTAATAATGGCCTTCAGAATGTTGGTTCCTCATGAAAGAAATAAGCACACTGTAAATTATTTTTGTTTCCAACTGTAAGTTACTTTAGATACTGTTTACAGTAGGTTTCTGTCAATTTAGTTATTTTTACAGTATTATGGCTGCATTTTCCACTGTGCTTTACTGTAGAAACTATAGTATGTTTCTGTCAAACTGAGATGTATTCTTTGGGGGAAAATGAGCAGGAAAATAATTACAGTAATTTACTTTTAAATTGCATGAGAACTGGCTCAATCTCAAACCTGCACATGCACAATTTAGAGGGGAAATATGTCGTATTATTCAGTTATCTATTATCTTCTCTGCATTGGATTACTATAAAAAGTAGAACTGTATGGGAATACACCTGGCAACCAATGAACGTTGAGCCTGCCCTCGAATCCTCGTCATTTCAGCCTAGAGAGGAGCAGAAGCAAAGTGATCTCTTTTTGATTGAACCAGGTGAGCACCAAAAATCGCACAAAACATCTTGTAGCAATTTACAATAATTTTTCAAAAATGAAGATATGCATTTAATTTTTGACAAGTAGCTTTGTAATGATAAAGTTTGCAATCTGAAAAAGAAAATAGCATTATTTATAACCAGTTTTGAAAGTAACACGATACAAAGTAATACATTACTGTAATCTAATTACATTTTGCGGTAACATGGTAATGTAACACATTACTTTTAAAATGAAGGAATATGATTACAGTTACAGGCATTAATAAAATTACGTTACTTGGATTACACACATTGCTAAGACAATAATATTAATTAAGTAAAATGCATTTTAAAATGTATTACGTTCCTATATTACTACTTTTATGTAATATAGGAATGTAATAAAATCTCTTTAAAATCTCCTCCAGAGAAAATCTCCTTCAGTCTAATTAGCATGCGCTCAAACAAACCACCATGGCATAGAGGACAGGTATCGAGGTGACGGCAAATGAGTGAACGGCAGGGCTGGGAAGAGAAATCGGCCTGGGATTTTACATGGCAACTGGCCCAACTGTTGAGGGGGATATTTATTTTCTCTATTCTGCCCATCCTCGCGCGCCTCCCTCGTGTATCCCTCTGCAGCTGCGTCAGTAACCGAGACGTTCCCTATCTGTCACTCACTCGATGTTGTGAGTTGACACTAGGGGTCCCAATGGAAAACGCCACAAGAGCTGAACAGAGTTACCTGGACTGGCGTGGCGAGACGGGAAGACCTCTGTGTGCCTCGTAACCAGCGCAGCAAGCCGTCACATAACTACCCCCAACACACTGGCAGGCATAAAGTGGTCCCCTGCACCTAGGGGAATGGCTAACTCCTCAGGAGTTTAAGGACTGGCTGGCCCAGCCGTGGCCTTCTCTCTATTGTTCTCCCCAAAAGGAATGAAACGTTTGGCTGGGGGCCAAATATATGGTCCAAGCTGGGGGGTGTCCCTCCAAAAAGGAGGACACCGCGGAGACCACACCTGGCCCCGAAAGGGGGGTTAGTTCTTTTCCGGTTAAGAGCGGAAGCACATCGTGCGGAGCGGCGTCATGGTAGATCCTACCCAAGGGGGGAGGAGTTACTACAAATATGGTGACCAAGGACAGAGGGCTCTCTGCCCAAGGAAGACGCGGTTTACAGGCAGGAAAACCATTTTGCGGAATATAAATCACTCAGGGTTCCCTAGGGGGACAACCAGCACATGTGGAGCACTTACCTCAGTACGGGGGCCTGGGTGACGCCCGGCGGCAGCGAGCCTCTCCGAAGACTTGATGGCCGCTAGGCTAGGGAGGAAGAACGTCCAGCAAACGCAACTGGGGAAAGAGCACACGTCTTCGCCTCAAGGGAGGGGAAAGGTGCTATGCACAAGCGATACATCCAGCCAGCTGATCAGAACTTACCTGTTTGTGTCACCTGATAACACACTGGATGAAACTGGCTCAACCCTGAGGTTATAGAACCTAGGCACAGTTTGCTGACAGAGAACGCCTGCAGGTCACCTACCCTCTTGATGGAGGTGAGCGCCATCAGAAGGGCGGTCTTCAGAGAGAGCCCCATTAGCTCTACTGACTCAAGAGGCTCGAAGGGAGCTCCCCGAAGGCTCCGAAGGAGCACAGAGATGTCCCACGAGGGAACGAGGCATGGCCTGAGGGGGTTTAACCTCTTGCGCCTCTCAGGAACCTGATGATCAAATCGTGCTTCCCTAAATACTTACCTTCCACTGCGTCGTGATGTGCCGCTATGGCGGCCACATACACTTACTAGGTGGAGGGGGACAGCCATCCCTCCAGCTTTTCCTGCAGAAATGAAAGCAATGACCCAACTGCGCATCTCTGGGGGTCTTCACCACGGGAGGTAGGCCTCCTAAATCTTCCGCGTCCTGTCCAAGGGCCAGACATGGAGATTCCAGAGGTTCGGTCGTGGGTGCCAGATGGTGCCACGTCCCTGAGAAAGAAGGTCCTTCCTCAGGAGAATTCGCCAGGGAGGGCTGTCGCGAGGAGCATGAGGTCCGAGAACCAAATCCGGGATGGCCAATAAGGGGCCACTAAGAGGACCTGCTCCCTGTCCTCCCTGACTTTGCACAAAGTCTGTGCAAGTAGGCTCACTGGGGGAGACGCATACTTGCGCAGCCCCAGGGGCCAGCTGTGTGCCAAGGCATCAAAGAACCTCCACCCGGCCCTCTACCGGGGGAAGGAGTGGTGCTCTTGCCAGCTCTTGTGCAGCGGGTCTTCTACTTCCTGGACTGCCTGTCTCGGGGAATGCTTTGAAGCCTTTCTTGGGTTCTTGGCGACCGGCCATGAGACAGATGACATCTGCTTTCTGCGGGTGGCTCGACGCCAGGGCCAGCCTACTGGGGCGGGCTGTGGCAGAGCCAGTGTTGCTGCCCAGGGGGATGCCCTTGCCGACAAACAGACAGGGGAGCGCTGGGCAGGATGTGTTGAATGGTCCCGTCTACCTTTTAACCACTGAGGATTGCTGGGCGAAATCCTCTAAGGTGCCGCCGAATAGGCCAAACTGGTTTGACCAAGTTGGGACAAAGGTGGCGCTCCTGGACCACTAAGATGGACATCGCCTGCCCGAGAGACCACACCGTGACCATCATCGCTCGGAGGGACCAGTCACTGAGCGCAGTTCCTGCATAGATCAGAACTACCCTCATGCAGTACTTTGAGCTCCACGGCCTGGTGCACTCACAGAGCCGTGGCGTCCAGGACAGAGACAGCCTGTCCAGCGGCACTGTAGGCTCAGTCGTGAGTGATGACGTAAACCCACGGGCTCTGGGCGGGAGACTCGGACGGCTCCGCCAGGTGGCGGCACTCTGCGGGCACAAGTGCAATGCGATCGCCTTACCAACCTGGGGAGTCGCCAAGCACCCCCTGGCAGCCCCACCGTCGAGGGTAGTGAGAGAGGTCGAGCCCGCAAACCAGGTACGGGCAGTAAAAGGTGCCCGCCACGATCACGTGAGCTCATCATGCACTTCCAGGAAGAAAGGTACGGGGGCGGGGCACGGCCGTAAGTGGTGCTCGGAGCCCTGGGACCGATCACCAGGCCGCGAGGGTTCAGGGGGGAGCGGAGGATTCCATTGATCTTGTTTTAGTTGATGTTCAAACCTTGTTTACTCACGTAACAGCTGTAATAAATTATTTCCCATTAAAATATGATACGTAATAAAACTGCACTGTTAGATCAGTTTCATGCTAGAGTTTGTTTTTTACATAATGTTTTCTCCCGTAAATGTAAACGAGTGTAAATGTCAACATCATCATGTATGTCAAAATGATTGATGCCTGTCACACAAAACATGAGCTCATTGATATCATTAAATGAGTCAAAAAAAATAATTATTTCATCCGTTACTACTGGTCAGAGGCTTCCGTAAATATTTTGTTTATACGTAGGGTTACGTCTTAGCTTTAATGGTGCAATGCTCAAAATATTTAGTACTGCGTAAATTGTGACTTAGTGCCCATTTAGGCCACAACTAGGCTAAGTTGAAGCATACGTATAGCTGATGTAGCCGGTTAGCCCTTGGTGAATTTTATATTGAAGTTTTTGAACGTGACTTTTATGTGTGTAGTCATAATTGACCTTTATGAGTAACATTTATGTGATATTTGAGTTCTCATTGTGAAATCAATGTTATGTTTGCTTACTGTTCTTACTGTGATTAGTTCTACGGTATGAACACTGCAATTGAATATACAACATACAAACAATTACCATAATTAAATTTAATGTACATCTAATTTTATGTATCTTAATATACGTCATACAAACAACTACAGTAATTAATTTAACAGTACAGCACATACTGTAAATCATTATACAGTACTTTACTACTTGCTGGCTATTTGGTGCCATTAAGTTACAGTTTTTTCCATGTCAAATGTTTTTTACAGGGCACTGAAAATGTTGTATTCATATTTTTAGTCTTTATAATCCACACAATTCAGCAGATTATTAAAAACGGAAATATATGCACAAACTCCAAACACCAGAGATCAGTAATATAGTGTCGAATGGCTTAACACCAAGCACTAAACTCGTAAAAATTTAGTAGTATTTCATAATAGCCTATTTGGAATGGTGTGTGGCACTGCCAAGCAACAGAAACTTAGAATAATCAACCAGAGTAGCGAGAGAATGTGAAGTAGAAAGGGTAATATTTTGTTTATGAGTTTTCAACATTTAAATATGAAAAGAGATTTGTGCCATTTTACGGTTAACTAGTCTTGGTAATATAAATATACATTTATGTCTATTTTTTTTTTCATTCCATTTGTTGTGTGATGTTATATGACCTTTGTAGTTTTATGTTGGAGAGCATCTTGTCATTCATGTCATATCTTGCTACTGTTTTTAGTCCCTCTCTGTCAGTCTCTGTCTTTTCCCTCTCTTTTCTCCTCTATTGTTGGTGGAGTTCAATCCTTCCTGTCCCATCACATCCCAGTGTACCCAAAACCAAAGCATCTGGTTGTGCCTCAGCACCCACTTCCGACCACAGCTTTTCAAACAGGCAGAAATGGCCTTCGTTCCCGAAAATAACTTGGAAAGGGAGAGGCAGGCATGTAGCTCCTAGTGGCAAGGAATCATAGCAGTTTCTATCCCAGACACTACTGTATCAAAAAGAGTGAATGAAACATGAACATTAACATATGATCTCACGCTTGCCACAAAGCCCTTTTCAAGCACTTTTTATAAAGGAACACATTTTCCTCACTTTCTACAGAACAAGGGGCAGAGAACCAGACAAAGGGAAAGTGCTCATTAGCCAAGCACTGTCATCATGTTGATGGCTTGATTGTGGTCAAAGGTCTAAACACAAAGTCTGTACAAACAAAGCAAAGTTAAAAAAACAAAAAACAGATTCATATTCATAAAACATTCACAATTTATCTGTAATTTCACATGAAGTGAACACAACCACAGGACCTCAATCATATTGATTTATTTTAGCTTCATAAAAGCTTTTAATGGTCAGTATAGTACATAAAGCTTTTAAAGGGCCACGGCTGCCAAACAACTCAATCCAACCCCAAATCTCTCTTAAACAAAGACATAAACACATATGGAGAAAACTTTCCCCATTGCCAGCCTGTTTATTTCTTTTTTAAATCAAAAGAATTGCACAAAAAATTGAGAGTGGAAAGTGCAACCATCTTTTCAGCTGTGCTATGTCATCTAGCTTGAAATTGCTTGTGTATAACATTTATGTAAGAAACACAATTTTGGCAAACATGCAAATGCTAGCAACTATTGGCAGTTACTGTCATAAACCCCTTATTTCAGAGCAAGTCAAGTCAAGTAAATTTTATTTGTATAGCGCCTTTCACAACACACATCGTTTCAAAGCAGCTTTACAGAAGATCAGCATTAACAGATGATAAAACTAATGTCTATAATGTCAGTGAATCATCATTGTGTAATTAGATAAAATACGATTGTTTATCGTGTTTAAAAATAAGTAATTAAATAGTAATTGTATTATAACCCCAGTGAGCAAGCTGAAAGCGACTGTGGCAAGGAACACAAAACTCCATAAGATGTTGATTAATGGAGGAAAAATAACCTTGGGCGAAACCAGACTCACTGTGGGGGCCAGTTCCCCTCTGGCTAACATCATGAATATAATGTAAATATTACTGATGGATAATTAATGTCATGGTTTAAAATTATTAAACTAAGTAAGTTTTAAGGGTCAGTGTTTAAACATCGATTTAGTTTGAACTGTAAGATTAATGACCAATGCATTTGAAGTCCATCCTGGATTAAATGCAGAAGTTCACATAGATGCAATTGTCCTTGTTAATTGGCTGATGAAGGCTTTTTTTGGCAATTGATAGTCTACACTCACCTAAAGGATTATTAGGAACACCTGTTCAATTTCTCATTAATGCAATTATCTAATCAACCAATCACATGGCAGTTGCTTCAGTGCATTTAGGGGTGTGGTCCTGGTCAAGACAATCTCCTGAACTCCAAACTGAATGTCAGAATGGGAAAGAAAGGTGATTTAAGCAATTTTGAGCGTGGCATGGTTGTTGTGCCAGACGGGCCGGTCTGAGTATTTCACAATCTGCTCAGTTACTGGGATTTTCACGCACAACCATTTCTAGTGTTTACAAAGAATGGTGTGAAAAGGGAAAAACATCCAGTATGCAGCAGTCCTGTGGGCGAAAATGCCTTGTTGATGCTAGAGGTCAGAGGAGAATGGGCCGACTGATTCAAGCTGATAGAAGAGCAACTTTGCCTGAAATAACCACTCGTTACAACCGAGGTATGCAGCAAAGCATTTGTGAAGCCACAACACGCACAACCTTGAGGCGGATGGGCTACAACAGCAGAAGACCCCACCGGGTACCACTCATCTCCACTACAAATAGGAAAAAGAGGCTACAATTTGCAAGAGCTCACCAAAATTCGACAGTTGAAGACTGGAAAAATGTTGCCTGGTCTGATGAGTCTCGATTTCTGTTGAGACATTCAGATGGTAGAGTCAGAATTTGGCGTAAACAGAATGAGAACATGGATCCATCATGCCTTGTTACCACTGTGCAGGCTGGTGGTGGTGGTGTAATGGTGTGGGGGATGTTTTCTTGGCACACTTTAGGCCCCTTAGTGCCAATTGGGCATCATTTAAATGCCTCGGCCTACCTGAGCATTGTTTCTGACCATGTCCATCCCTTTATGGCCACCATGTACCCATCCTCTGATGGCTACTTCCAGCAGGATAATGCACCATGTCACAAAGCTCGAATCATTTCAAATTGGTTTCACTGTACTAAAATGGCCCCCACAGTCACCAGATCTCAACCCAATAGAGCATCTTTGGGATGTGGTGGAATGGGAGCTTCGTGCCCTGGATGTGCATCCCACAAATCTCCATCAACTGCAAGATGCTATCCTATCAATATGGGCCAACATTTCTAAAGAATGCTTTCAGCACCTTGTTGAATCAATGCCACGTAGAATTAAGGCAGTTCTGAAGGCGAAAGGGGGTCAAACACAGTATTAGTATGGTGTTCCTAATAATCCTTTAGGTATGTAGTATTCCTAGTATGTAGTATGTATTCCATTTCAAGATCGTAGTCCATCAATAGACCGAGGTGATGCAGGCAGAGATCAGGGATGTGAAATGCAGTTCAACCTGGCCGGTAAATTCGGTGAGGTTTGGTGAGGTCTATCCTAAATCCAAGGTTCAGGCAATGGCATATGAAGTATCCCATGTCTTATGGTTGGAGTAGGAATCAGTTAATCCTCTGAAGCCCATCATAATAGGCTGAAGTGATGATTGGCTGGCACCGGCTGCATTTAGTCATCATCATTCAGCGACAAGTAGCAGTGGAGTCCAACCCGAAGCATGAATGGTGCTGGATCCAGCCGGTTCTGGTGACCTCAGGATAGGAGTCCCGAGGTTGAGACAGGGAAACAAATTAAATAATATAAGCATAGATGCCATTCAATTTATTGCAGAGTTATAAATCATGTTTCTGGTTTCTGGTTCCGGCAGACCTAACTAAAGCAGCCTAATTGTGGGTTGGAGGCTAAATTAGGTGTATGCCTGGCTAAATAGATGAGTCTTTAGTCTAGACTTAAACTGAGTGAGTGTGTCTGAGTCCCAAACAGTGTTAGGGAGACTATTCCATAGTTTAGGAGCCAAATATGAAAAGGATCTTCCTCCTTTTGTGGATTTTGATATTCTAGGAACTATTAATAGGCCAGAATTTTGCGATTTTAATGAACGTGATGGAATATAGCATGGTAGAAGGGCACTTAAGTACTGCCGAGCTAGACCATTCAAAGCTTTGTATGTAGTTAACAGAATTTTAAAATCAATACGGAATTTAACAGGTAGCCAATGTAACGATGATAAAATGGGGCTAATATGATCATATTTCTTGGTTCTCATCAGCACTCTGGCTGCTGCATTTTGAACCAATTGAAGTTTATTTATTGAATTTGCTGGACATCCTCCCAGTAATGCATTACAATAATCTAGTCTTGAGGTCATGAACGCATGAATTAGTTTTTCGGCATCAGCAACAGAGAGCATGTGCCGTAATTTAGCAATTTGTCAGTTCTAACCACAATTTTGTAAAGTCAAAAAAGCACACAGGCAAAAAAGTAGGCATGGCAAGCTGTTGTGAGGAGGGGGAGAGCACACAACCAGTTTTATTACATTGGTTTTATGGAGTTAATAGTATCAAAACCTCAAAATGTGAGATGCAAAATAAAATATCAAAACAATATGCTAATACACTGAAATACACAGGTTATATGTTTCTGAAAAATGTATGCACAAATTGCCTCTTAGATTTGCACTCGGATTCAGAAGTACACTTTGGTATTTGTGAAAACCTTTGAGACACCATGTTTTTTTATTCACAAATTGGTTAGCATACAGTAGGGATGGATGGAGTTTTTGATCCCGGGAGCTCTGTCAGCAAATGAGGAAGACATACATCTCTTACAATGGCTAACATCCCATCGCAGCACACTTTGGGCTGACAGCACAGCTAGATTCACACACCAATTTAACAGTATGACATAAAAATAGATTCATATTACAAAAATCTTGATTGGTCAATCGAAAAACCATGTTAACAACAGCATCATTGTCTAGCTACCTACCACAATGTCTGCTCCTAAAAGTGAAAGCATTAAAAAAGGTTATACATTATGAGATGTCATAAGATAAAGCCACACAGTCTCATTAATAATTTTGAGACTCTTCTGCCATATGTGCTGTATAGTAGCCTATGTATGGAATAGTTGTTTTTTTATTGATTATTAAATGTTTTCTCTTAAAATAAAAAATAAAAACAATTATTCTTACCTTGTATTCCATCATATGCAACATATCTGTTAACATACTGTTTTAGTGTTTTGTGACCCTTTATTATGGCACAAACTATCAATTAATCCACTGAAATTGAGCCTCCTAAAATAGTGTATCCCCAACATGTACTGTAAAAATAGATGGAACTGAAACACTCAGTGGACAATTCCCATGTTGGTCCACTCAATACATCTGTCCCTACCACAGAGTCATTATGCTTTCATTTAACGTTTCCCCAAACTACTTTTTCTTATGTCAACCTGAGGTCAATCCAATACTCACATTTCAGTCACTCTACTCCACTTCCCTGGCTCATTAAGTACCCCTAGAGTATGAGGTCATGCAGAACATACACACATATACAATAAAATAATCACTTGCCTGCTAGTGATACTATTTAAATGGTGGCTCACCTTTATCTCCAGTCTCTTTTACAGCATTATGTTTGTTACCACATTATTTCAGTTCGCAATATCCCTTTCTGTGGGCTACATATTCCCCTCCCTTTAAAAAAGCTTTAATTGGGAAATGAATGGTGTTTATGTGGTGATAATAGCAACATTTGTTTATCCCAAGTTTATTCAAAGCAGTCTCTAAAATCAAGTACAATAATTCTACAAAAGGGCATTAAACAGGGCTGGAGTGGAAGATTTAAGTCTTGGCATGCATGCTCATGCTTCTGTGTGTTCTCTCCACCAAAAGTCTGGCTTCCTCTACCAGCTACTTGTCCTTCATGGCATTGTTATACACATATGGTTCAGGGCCATTGTTTGAACTCAAAACAGTTTCTGGCGGCATCGCCCAGTGGCCGTATGAACCCTGGGTCTAATTTCAAACCTCTGCTCCAGCAGTATGATGTAGTAACCTTGCTATGTTGTGGTTTTTCCCTGTGCGTTGAAAACATAAACTCGTTAAAACAACATGAGTGAGAAGAAAAGAGCTTCCTGGAAGAAGGACAATAGTTACCTTGAATGAGACCTAAGCCCAAGAAAAGGGCCAGTGGCGTGTGTGTGTGTGTGTGCGTGCGTGCGTGCGTGTATGTATGTGTAGCTGTCATTTCACAGTTTTCTCTCCCTCTTGTGTCAGCCGCCACCATTCTGAAGCTTTCTGATTATTTTACTGGGAAAGAACAAGTAAACATGGCAGCAGTGCCTATGTGCATGCGTGAGTGTATCTGTATGTGAGTGTGACACGATTGCAGTTCTCACACGGAGCAGCCAGAGGCAGATATAATGACTCACCTCCTGCTCCGGTCATGTATGGGTGAGTTACAGTCACGTCTACCAACATTCACACTCTTCTCACTGCTATGACTGTGGCCTTACAGCTCTGCTCCTCCTCTATGGCCATTATTGTCCAAAAGGAAGTGGGAGGTGTAGGCATGGGCCCAAAGATTTTGTAGGTTGGGTTGAATTTATTGTTGTGAGGGATGGACCAACTCGTTCATGGTGCCAAGTAGTCGTATGGCTGGAGGTCATGTTGACTCACAGTGGGTAGAGTGGGATGGAGACACATATTCAAGTTGAGAGGTTGTGATAGATGGATGTGGTCACTCAGAGGTAATAGCTAACACAAATGATGGTCATTATTGAGGTTTTTTCATTGCAAGGCAGATGGGCATAACTAGTGGAAGACTGCATTGGATCCACTGGACCACCCACACCTATAAAGACATACGCACATGTTTAATTATCTTGATGGGGACATATCATAGCCTTCTATTGTTTTATATAAAAAAAACTTGTGTTGGCATAGTTCTTTTACAGAATTGGTTTATTTCATTTTTTCTTTTTTCAAAATCCCTAAACAAAGACCAAAATTTCTTACTGTAACTCATTCTTGAGCTTTCATGCTAAATCAAGCCAACTTCGCACAGACCTTCAGCCTGTTCTGACTCTGGTTGCTATGTCTTTTCTAACATATTGGACTAAAGTTTTTCCCATAGCAGACAATCAAACATCCCCAAAATCCTTTAAGCTGTGTCTCAAATGCCATACTATACACTATGCACTCAGCCATGTAGTGTAGTATCATCCCAAATGGAATACATAATTTTTTTTTTTTACTACACGGAAGCATTCACCATTTAACAGCTGATGGAAATGACGTTTCAGAAACATGCAATGTGCATATGTGTAAATATTCAGAGAGCGTAGGGTGATGGTTAAGCATTCAACTTATATTTGTAAGGTGCTGTCTTCACTGAAGTTTCACTAGTTGCTTCATTCTCCATTATTTACAATTGTTTTGCAGACCAGAAGTGCAGCCAGGTAACTCCACCCCTTCCGCTATGTACAGCTATCCACAAGTGCCAAGTGCATAAAGTGTCCAACATTCCAAACTCCATTTTGACAGTTGAAAAAATGCATCATTTCGGTACTCATAGTATCCTACACTTCTTTTTATTGCATTTTCAGAGTAAACATACTACTCGCACTTCTTACACTACAAAATGGCAGAGAATAGTGCAGAAGTATGTGATTTGCGAGGCCACATACACACTACAGATAAATTTGGTTGTCTGTTCAGATTAGTGCTTAATCCTGTTCTGTACACACACAGTTCAATAAAACACGGGAGTGACAATCACATTCTACATCTGAATGAACTCCTGAAAAATTATTGTAAAAAGTTCCAAGCAATGTGAACAGAATGGAACTGAACAACTAGTTGTTAGTACGACTTGATCAATGGTGCGTGTGAGATGTCTCTGACTTGTCCTCATGTAAATTACACTTACAGAGGTATATGTCTTCATTCATTCATACAGTAAATTCCAGTCTCTCTCTCCACTGTTGTTACTTCCGAAATTTTGTTTAATAGGTGCCATGAAATATTACAACTCTCTCTGCAACCACCTGTAACATGTTCTTTATCTCTCTCTGTAATGAGAAAATGGAGGCCAGACAAATTTCCACCTCCTCTTGTCTGGAAAGTCATAACATGGCTCCAAACCCCCTGTCCGACACGTCAGTCTGTAAAATAAAAAGGAGAGAGAAATCAGGAGAGTGTAGAAGCGGTCCACCACAAAGTGCAGTTTTCACTTGAGTAAAAGCCTTTTGGCACATCTCCGTCCACTGGACTGGATCTGGTGCTCCCTTTATGTCATATCAGTCAGCAGGCTGGTGACAGTCGAATAGTTTGACACAAACCTTTGGTAATAGCCAGCCAGCATCTGGAACTGTCTCACCTCCTTTTTCGTCTTGGGTCTTGGGCAAGTCGCAATCGCCCAGATACTGTACTTCCAACTGCCCAATTACACACCTCTTTGGATTTGCCATGAGTCCCACTTACCGCAGCGATCTTAGGGAAGCCCTCAGGTGCTGCATGTGCCGCTGCCAATCATTACTGTAATTGATGATGTCATCCAGGCAAGCAGCAGTATGCACAGTGTGTGGGCAGATGATTCTGTCCATGAGCCCCTTAAAACATCACAAATTGGTGTAATCCAAACGGAGCGGAAAATGCCGTATTTTCAAGGGGCATTAGAGTCAAGGGAATCTGCCAATATCCCATTGTCACATCCAGTGTCGAATAAAATCGAGCCACACCTAATCAATCTAGCAGTTTGTCAATTTGAGGAATCGGATACGCGTCACATTTAGACACTGCATTGACTTTTCGAAAATGTACATAGAACCAAACAGACCCATCTGTCTTAGGTACTAGAACCATCAGGCTGGACCAGTCACTGCTGGATTCCTTAATTACTACCATATCAAGCATGGCCTTAATTTTCCCGTACCACTTGTTTCTTGTGTTCGGGCAACCTATAGGGGCGAATGTGTACTACCACCCTTGGGGTTGTCTCAATGTGGTGTTCTATGAGATTTTTACGACCAGGGAGGGGCGAAAACACATCGCAAAATTACACTTGCAACTTGGCAACCTCCATGACTTGGGATGGAGAGAAGTGGTCTCCACACGGGACCGGGGCGATCTCTCTCCAAAGTTTTAGGAGATTAAGGTGGTATATCTGCCACATTCTGCCCCTATTCTTACAAATTAGTCCAAAGTCGACATTACTTTGTTCCCCAGCAACAAACTACTTACTTGTTACTTGTCCCAGTGTGTGGAGTTTTGCTCGCAGATCAAGAATGTACTAGATTTTGTTTTTGCTCTCTGAAGGTCCCTCCTCCCAATTTTCCCTCAAGACATCTAAGACACAGCGAGGTCTATGGGACCACTCGTATGGCAAACAATAGGGGTTTGAGCCATTTATACCAATTTCTCGCATCCTCGTGAACGAACTTATAAATCGTGTTTTTAAGTGTCATCCAGGCCATCCTTCTGGGTATGGTAAACACTGGTGCGGATCAATTTAATTCACAATAATTCGTACAGTTTACGAATTGTACGTGACATAAACGTAGTGCTTTGGTCAGTTAGGATCTCTTTCGGGAGATTATTTTAAAGACTGCCTCTGCAACACTGCATGCTGAAATTTTGAGCAGGGGTACTGCTTCAGGTTATCACGTTGTATAATCCACCAAGACTAGTACAAAGCGATGCCCCTGTGCTGTCAATTCTAATGGCCCGAGGAGGTCATTGCCATTTCTTTCTAAGGGGACATTGATCAACAGAAGAGGGCGCAATGGCGCTTTTGGAGTGGCCGGTGGATTCACCAACTGACATTCGTGACAAGCAGCACACCACCTGCATGCATCCCTGCAAATTCCCGGCCAATAAAAAGGGCCATGAGATCTTTCCCTAAATGCCCCTCCATCTGATTATAATCATTATAACATCTCCCGATCTCGCTCTCCATTCACAAATCAGTGCTCCACCACGCCCCCACCTTAACACAGCCTTAGGCTCTGTAAACAGTGGGGTAAAAGATGTCTGCGGGAAGAAATTTGTTTTAGAAAAATCAGGAGACTTTCTGCCTGTCAGACATTGTGCCCATTTACAGGGCAAATGTGTATGCTCGTATAAACTTGAAAAATGCTCTGGACATCAATAGCATAATAAAATGGCATATCAAACAAAAATATTGGCACACTACCTTTAACTGTTGAGGCCGCTGCCATATTTACATGACATCATGACTTTCAAGAAAAGCTTTTATGAAACTATATAAAATAGAGTTTACAACTTGTAATTACATGACTTTTGAATACATTAACTCTTTTTACAAGTTGAAATCTTATAATTTTAAACTTTACTTTTTAAAACTAGTTTAAACTTCCAGACAAGGCTTTGTCAAACCTTTATAAAAGTATGTTTTGACAAACTTTACATATTTAGTTATAAGTAATATAGACTAACCCTACCACACACCCTAACTCTACCCCTAAAAATGTTTTAAGTTTTTGAATACTATATATATATATATATATATCAATCAACTGATCACAATGTATACTCAGGACATTAATAGCGTGAAAAATTACTATTCCAGTTTGAAAACAAATAAACTTCTTAAACTTCTTCAAAGAGTTCTCATCAAAAAATCATCCACGTGCACCAATGACAGCTTTGCAGATACTTGGCATTCTAGCTGTTGGTTTGTCCAGAACACGCTTCCTGTTGCACTTCCACTTGCCATAGATGGGGCTGTCTTGTCGGGCACTGTCGGGCTTGTCAGGCACTGTCGGGGTTTTGTCAGATTAAGTTCACTTCTGGGGACAAATTTGTCCCAAAGAATATCTAAGTACACACACACACACACACACACACACATACACACACATACACATACATACATAAACACACAAAGCACAGATCCTGGGGAAGCAGTAGCAGATGAGATGAACATTTCATGAAGAATAACACTGGCTGAAACAACCACACACATACAGTAACACACAAATTCACATACTTGTAAATTATATGTACACATGCTGCTTTTTACACACTAATTTGAAAAATTCACATATGTGGCACTTTTACTCTGATTCACCGAGTAGCCTATGTATCATCGTGACCCGATCCAAATGTAGTTATTTTTTCGCACTCTTTCATACACAAACACATACACTCACAGAAAACACTCATAAACACAAGCTCTCATTAATCAAAGTTATGAAGTGATTGATTTGTATTGCTCTGGCTAACCTCCCTTCGACCTAAGCACTTTTTTGTGTTCCACTCCTGCAGAACATTCACACACACATACACTCATGTACACAGTCGCTCTCCATCATTGCAGTGTTATTGTGAAATAAGAACCAGGGCCTCAGCGTTAACAAAGGAATAGTTGTCAAACAAATTTTTTTCCTCTCTTTTTGCCCACATTCTCTCTCTCTCTCTCTCTCTCTCTCTCTCTCTCTCTCTCTCTTTTGGAAAACGATGGCTAAGTCAGCAGAGTACACACATTTCAGACAGCTGTGAAAACAGATTGGAGGAAGAAAAGAAAGTCGGAGGGAATAATTTTTCAGGGTGGATGGGAAGGGAGTGGGTTTACTCGCTTGTGTCGTGATTCGCACTCTCACTCAATGGTGTGAGGGAACATTAAAAGTAAAGGGGCCATATTACACACACGGTGCTCCAAAATGGCTGCCACAGCTGGAGCTGTCATAACACACATTCTTTCAGCTCAGGAGAAAAGCTTAGGCTGGGGAAGAATAAAAGCTTTCTTCAGAATGACAGAGATGGTGAACAGCTACTTAGGATTTTGAAAGTAACATTTAGATTTTACTCAGTGAGAAAGATCCTGAAAAGTTTGTTGTGAGTTCCTTCTCTCTCTTAGTTTCAGTTTAAGGTGCTTTATTGGCATGCCAAATAATTAGACAATTGTATTGCCAAAGCAATGGCTTAGCTGCATAAAATAAAACAGTGCAAATCAATATATGTAAATAAAGAGAAATATAATAATTACAATTTAAAGATTATTTTTCCTTCGCTCTGTCTTTTAAAGTGCATTATAGACTTGTGTTTTATACATGGTGCATTGGGATAGATCAGCACCTTGGACAGCTCTCAGCCTTTAAATGTGTATGCATGTGTGAGTGTGTGCATGTTTGCATGTGTGTTTGTGTGGAATGGAAGGAAAGGGAAAGGAAAGGAATGATCAGCGTTAAAGAGAGTGAGGGTTGGATTTGGATGCTGCAGGAAGGAGTTTGTTGCAGAATTCATTGCAGTTCTCTGAAGTTTAGTCTAATCTCTCCATAGTGATTGTGTTTTACCTCAACACAATTTTCAAACAATTTCACACACCATACATCCACTTTTCCCCCCATTTGTCAGTTCACTTTGGCTTGCCATTTCCACCAATCACCTTTATTTTGAATTTTGGCTTAAATGACTGTTCTTGGGTGAACTATTCCTTTAATGCCATCATATCTTGAGAAATCAAAACTTTACTTTTATTACAAAAGTGTTATTTAGATTAGAACAAACTATGGAATTATTAATGAAAAACAATATATATGTATTAACCACAGGACTGTGTGGCGCGAGTGCAGAGGAGGTTTGTAAACGCTACACAAGTGGTCCAGTTCAACTCTGCTCTCACGCTGTGGCCAGCAGATGCACAGCATGATTTAATCTGTTTTATCCATTTAGTCACATCAGCCCACTTGACCAAACCGCCCGCTACTCGATCGACCCACCGGTGAAAAGTCTCAGTACTCCCGATGGCCAGTCCATCACTGCTAGGGAGGCATTAGTATGAGAAGTGCAGACATACAAAATTTCAAATTTGCTCAGAGAAGTACAAGCAGAGAGGAAAGTGAGAGACAGAGGTGAAAGAATACATTAAGATATATCAACAGTTGAAGTCAGAAGTTTACATGCTCTTAGGTTGACATCATTAAAACACGTTTTTTAACCTCTCCACAAGTGTCATATTAGCAAACTATAGTTTTGGCAAGTCGTTTAGGAAATCGACTTTGGGCATGGCACAAGTCATTTTTCCAACAATTGTTTACAGACAGATTGTTTCACTTTTAATTGACTATATCACAATTCCAGTGGGTCAGAAGTTTACATACACTAAATTAACTGTGCCTTTAAGCAGCTTGGAAAATTCCTTTTTGGAGAAACGTCCTCTCATCAAATAATGTTTTGGCCGTAATGACCATCATTACAGTATGTTTGGAGGAAAAATGGTGAGGCTTGCAAGCCAAAGAACACCATCCCAACCGTGAAGCATGGGGGTGGCAGCATCATATTGTGTGGATGCTTTGCTGCAGGAGAGACTGGTGCACTTCACGAAATAGATGGCATCATGAGGAGGGAAATTTATGTGGACATATTGAAGCACCATCTCAAGACAAATATCAGGAATTGTGAAAAACTTTAAATGTATTTGGCTATAATGTATGTAAACACCAGACTTCAACTATATATTTAAGCAAGATCACACGAGCAGTATCCAGGTATGGGCAGTATCCGTGCACATTGTGCAAAGAGTTTTTTTCCATCAGTGCCCAATATAGGGCAGTTTTCCAGTCACATCTGTCATCATTTTTTACTTTCATTAGTATTTCTGTGAGGGTCTGATTGTGTCTCTCTAAAAGACCATTGCTCCAATGGCTATACACTGCTGTGGTCTTTACCTCAATGTTGAACTTTTCTGCCATATCCCTCATTTCATCATTATTAAACTCTCCACCATTGTCACTGAACAGTTTTTTGGACTGACCACTTGACTAATCCAGCAATGAGTGAAGGTCTTCATAATTTCACTTGCCTTTTTCGTAGTCACAATGCTTCCAGCACTAAAACGTGTGAAGTGGTCAATAACATGGAGATACCATACTCTTGCGCCCAGCTCATGCAGGTCCACAGCCACCGTTTCATTGTAACTTGAGGCCATAGGGAGTCCCACAGCAGGTTTAGGTTTGGGTCTGCTGTATTTAATAAGTTTCACATGTGTCTACTATGTCCTTTAAAATCACAGTGCATTCCTCATCGTGATTACCTGAACAGGACAGCAGCTTTTTTAGTCTGTCTATGGAGGCATGTCCAAATTGTTTATGCAATTTCAACAGGACTTTTTTCTTTTGTAGTCATGTTCTCTGTCACAGTTAGAACTTCATCTTCACTACACTTTTCAGTGTCACATGACAGATTCTTCTGCATTAAGTTCACACAGTAATGTCCTGATGATGTAAGTTCAAGGCTTACAGGGTGCTTGAACATTATCGCTTTGTCAGTTTGAAGATCCAGAATGGCCCCTGTCTTTTTTAGTGAAGCTTTTCTCAAAAGCAATGGGATATCTGCTGGAACTACTTCAGTCTTGGGCCATCCTTAGCCCAGTGATACATGCTTTGACAAATTGCACATTTGGAGCACCTACCATTTCTATCAAGAGGATTTTTACTTCTTCCTCTTTTAAGAACACAGAGTCCAACCCCTGAAATCTATTGCCCCTGTTTGGACACAAGACTATAGCTCAACTTAACACAGCCCACATGTCTGGTGGTCAGGTCATGCAGTGTTTCTACCTCCACCTCCTCAGCACCACCAGTCTAGATCTGCTCAACGAGGGGGATATTATGTTTTTTCAGTAGAAGCAGCACGCTTCTCTGTCAGAAGAAGCAGCGCACAGGTTTAGCAGCAGCATAATTACTAATTTCAAGTAGCAGCAGCTACATGCATACAGCAGATCTAATCCGCCAAGATCAGGCCCATACCATGTCATTATATATATATTAGGGCTGTCGATTAAACGTGTTAATTCAGTGTGATTCATTTTATAAAAAATAACGTGTAAAAAAAAATGTACGCAATTAATCGCAATGCGATAATCGCAAAGGAAGATTCCTGACAAATGCAAGCATGTAGTACCACCTGTTTAATCCAGAGGCCAATATATATCATTTTTAAATATTTAAAGAGTACTGTGTATAATTGTTTCATAATTATATATTGAATTATTGTTATATGAGGGGCTTTCACAGTAAAGAATTGTATATGCAATTAAATGTGATTTGGAATGTGTGTGTTTTATGACATCACAATGAAAAATAAGTCAGCAAAAGACTGTATCTACAGCAAGATATCGTCACATCCTTGGCCCCGCACACTGGTACTCTGTTACATGGGTAAAAAGGAGAGAGGGCCTGTCATGGGAGATTCATCTACACCAAAGGAGACTTACACAGGACACCTTCATGTGCTGATGTGGATTTTAAAAAAAAAAATGTATACTAGATGAACAGCTTTGACTTTTATCATGCATTTCACTATGCTTTTAAATGACGCAATTTTAATTTAGAACTCTAAAAAAGAGACCGCCATCCTGTTTCATCGTGCTGTTTGCTGTTCTATTTTTAATTGTTAGTCTTTTGTAACTATGCACTAGATGGACGCCGATTCATTTTGGCGAGATGCACCGCGTTTCAACAGCGTAACAAGCACAACTTTTAAAAATGCATCTCATTCTACTGCTGCCTCTGACTGGGAGAAACACAAGTCATTCTGTGTGTAAACAAACACAGAAGATGTGTGAGATGTCGCTCCTGTGAAGACCGGCATTTCTGCTTTGGCCAGTTGAAGCACCCAACATCACCATTACGTGATGTTGTGATGTTGGGTGCTTCAACATCACAACATACGTTTCCATATTCAGAAAATTTCAGCATGGATTGTACATGTTTTCGTCTCATATCAGGGTTGATTGCTTGTGAACCAGTCAAAATATGATTCAAGCTTTGCAAAGTAACTGTTATTGAAAGATGGAACAGTTAAACACATGAGTAAACTGTTTCATTCATGAATGTTTCAAATGTCATGACTATTTGATATTTTGCTTGAGTGAACAGTTTGATACATTCAGATGAAATATGCTGTGCATTATGTATTAATCCTGAAATATAGTTTTATAAATTATAATGTGAAGCTTGTTCATTCTCTTCCATCTGTGATTCAAATATGGCTGTATTTGAGGGGCTGCATGATGTTAGCCAATCAGAACAGTGGGCATTAACATTGAGGTTTAAAGGAGACACTGAGGCCAAAACCGTGCATTTCAGACAGAGGGCCAGAGACAGGGTGAAAAATGAACATATATTATTAAATGATGAATGTTTTGGTGAAACAAACTTGACTAACATTATAAGTGGACCTCAAAAAATATCATTTAGAAAATAGGTTTGTAATCAGTTTAAAACTGTAACTTTTTTTGAATGTATGCATTCCACAGACTCTGTTCAGTGAACAATGATGAATGTGTCCTTGCCCCAGAGCATATTAGATAGATTCAGTGTTTGTCTCTGCAGTTTTTTAATGTATAACAAGTTTCTTTCATCTTAACATTGCCCTTGATTCATTGTCAGTAAGTATTAGTTAATTCATATCACAGCTTGGCACCTGCGTAGGCAGAAAAGGTGTGGCCTGTCTTTCCCAAAACTATCTTGCAGTGCAGCACAGCATCCAGTCCATCAAAGTCAAATTAATAATTTTCAGTGGTTAAAATAGCACATCCAGACAGACACACAAGCATCTGCACATTTCACACAATCAAACACACATATCAAAGTATGGAAGCTGGAAATGCAATATGATAAGCTGACATAAACATCCCATATCACACTTCCTGCTTATCTGAGTATCGTGTCGTTATCTAACTTTTCCTCTCAAGGCAGCCAATCTTACAGTTTCTATCCCCCAATTGTGACCTCTGTCTTCTATGATACAAAAAAAAAAAAGAATAAGGCTGAGGAAGAAAAAGAGAACAAATGAAAACAAGATATGATCCTTTGGGACGTGCAAATGGGAAAGAAACAAACAAGCCACAAATTGACCAAATTATGTTTCATGGTTGACTTTGTGTCCCTGTTTGAGGATGCGGAGGGCCACAGTCAAGAAACCCCACACACATACTTGCTCACCCAGACCACATTTGGGATTTAGCCATGGTACACCCACTTGTACTCACCAGAATCAAACATCATGGTTCTTCATCTGCAGAATAGAGATACAAAGGAAAAGTAAACAATGAAGGGAGAGTGTTTGGTTATGGAGAGGCAGAGAAGAAGAAAACAAGTAAGAAGAAAGGGAAAGGGCAGAGGAGGAAAGGTTGAGATCAGGGCATTAAAACAAACTTTTCCAGAAACTCTTGACGTGTCACAAAGATGACAAAAGGTCATCACAGGCAGGGAAGAGAGTTACATAAATTCTCTCTCCTCTAGACTGGTGCTGGTTAGCTGCAGAGTTCAAAAGGAGTTTCACATCAAACTTTTGCTTTAACTGCCTTAATGAAACAATTTAGGGTAAACACATTTTAAGTTCTGTCCTGAGGTGTTTAGTCAAAGTGTGGGATATATTTTGTCATATGACTTCTGCTCCTTAGTAGGAATATATATATTTGTTTTATACAATATATATAATATACAATTGTATTTGTAATGTTAGTTTTTCACATTGCTTAACAGTGTAGTACTGTATAACTTAATTGAGATGAACTGATCAACAGCAGCTGGGAATTCCCTTTCAATTCATGAGTTGGAATTTGAGTTGGCCACACCCCACAGGAATTTGATTTGAAATTGGAATGATAGGAAGTGGAATTTACTGAATTGCAATTTAAATAAACAACACAGTCACACTACGCAATTTCATTAGTCATAATTACGTTATTATTTTTGACCAAGTATGCCTGTTTATTGCCTAATTGGTTTAATTTTTTTTTTTTTACTTATCAACATAATAAGAAATATTTAGCAGAATCAGAAGAATCAGAATGAGCTTTATTACCAAGTGTTCTCAGATACACAAGGAATGTGTTTGGTTATAGGAGAAACAAGTGCACACAGAACATTAAAGTGAGACAGAAAATAAAATGAGGTAAGAGTAAAAATAGACATACAAATAATAGGACATATTATTACTATGTTATTATTATAAAAATTCATATTCCTTGGCGGTCCATTAACAATTTTTTTTTAAGGAAAAAATATTTCATAGTAAGAAATGATTTATAATGATTTACTGCCCTCAGCAGCTTGTTACCAAAATATAATAAAAAAAAAATACAATACAGATTCTCACAAAAGCTGTTTTTATACAGATTTTGAATTAAGATGTTTTGATTTGTTAAAAATACAATAACAATATTTTTTGCAGTATAATTTCAAAAGATCCAACTTTTTTGGCAATTTGTTTGGGAATCGGATTACACTGATGACAGAATATATCGCACTCTAGATTCAAAGAGTCATTCGTTCGGGACACTGGTCATACTTAACTGTAAATTTTGCACTTTAGATACATATTAACACCTCATGAATGCCTTTTTTAGACCAAATGCAATGTGACAATGAGAGGCGAATTGCTGGCGAATGGCCCTTTCCCATAGAAAGCGATTCATATTCATATTTGGCGAATAAAAAGACATTTTTTTATCCATAGAGATCAAGATCCATAGAGCTGTTTGTTAAAAAGGGTGATCAAAGGCAAATATTCCACAATATAAGTTATAATATAGATATAAGAGAACTCACATAAGATTAAATTATTGAAAAAAGATTAAAAAAAATCCTTGTAAGATCAGAGAGCTGTTTAAATTGGATGCAAGGCAGTGATGCAACAATATAATTTACATGTTAAGAAAACCCATAGGAGAAAAAGCTGTTTCTGCTTATAAGGCATTTGATGCAAATGAACCACAGGTCCTCACTGCTTCAGCGTTTAATGTCAGTGGTCAAAACAGCTTTCTGTGCTTTAGCGCCACCTGTCCTGCTGGTTTTGGAAACTGCAGCAGATCCTGACACGTGATTCACAGCTCAAATTTTATTGGTCAGAGCGTTTCATCACAGGGAGAAGAAAAAAAATGTGACTTTGAAAAAGCTTTTCTTTGTCGGCGCACGATTCGGTGCAAATGTTCGTACCAGGTGTGAAGGGCTCAATACATTTTTTTTTTAATTGTGGCAAAAAAATCAAGTAGACAGTTCGTGTTTTGTGTGAAAAGGATAATCAGAATTAAGGAATCAGACTACACTGGTCTTGCTGTATGTTTTGCTCTGTAGATTTAAAAGTTCAGTCTCAAAAGAGTAATTTGCTCATGTGCCTGACTACACCGGTCCCAATGAATGTTTGTCACTGTAGATTCCAAAGGACCCGCTCAGAAGAGTCTTTCATTCGGGAAAGCCGCTGACTCAATTGCGTTGAGTGCCACTGAAAATGAGTGCAGAAAACTCTGTCTGAGTATCTTAGCATGCATTGGCAGGAAAATGCACATTCAAGAATCATTAACGGACATAAAAACAAGAAAATGATTCGGTTGCAAGAACGGTACTCAGTTACCAATCCTTATCCAAATGCATTCTTATTATGTACCATCATCCATGTTGCATTGCCTGGTGTCTCTGTAATTTGGCGACTATAAGCTTAGCAGATGTAGCTAGACTGTTCAAGAAGCATTAAAGTATATAGCTGGGATTCTAAACAAAACATTAGGAAAGACCACTGCCCTAAGCCCTTAAAACCCTCTAGAGATGAACTTTTTAACCCTCTCTCTTGTTGAATCAAGATCAGCTGTATGTTTTTAAGTGTGTGTGTGTGGGAGGAGCGGTGGTGTGGAGGATGTGTAGGTAGCTCATCGCTCTCTAGTAGAGGTGAGAATAGGATTTATCTGTCCCTGGTGGGGGTTAGCTCTGGGTTTAGTTAATCCCAGGCTGCTTGTAAGGTTAAACTCACAGATTTCCTGCAACAGATGTGCTGGTATCAGCATGTGTGAGTGTGTTTATTTTTTCAGGGGCCATGGGAGGGGGTGCGTAGATGTGTATACATGTCTTAGATTGTGAGATTTGCATGCAGTTAAGAGATTAGAACATTTGGGAGTCATCAAGGAATTGGTAACTCAGTTTTACCTTATTCTTTTCATCTGCCAGCCTCTGCTCACACTGTTCTCTGTTGCAGGTGCCTCAAAGTTACATATCTCCCTAAAGACATTTGCAGGAGAGGGTAATTAAAGATTAAACAAAATGAGAACATGAAGTGGAGACCAAATGCTAGGGACTGCCGGGTAATTCAGCACTTTGGGGGCTGACCGCAGTCTTCACCCTCTCTGTGACCTTGCTGCCATATTTCACAACCCTTCCATAAACCTCTCCCAAGGCCACAGAGGTTTCAACCGTCTTCCAAGAATGTCTGACACACGTAGTGACCTTCCTTTCCTACTGCCTTAGGTTTGCATGGAATACAGACACATTCATAAATTTCCATTAATTCAAATGGAAAATATTCTGTTTCTCTTCCACTCTATTTCATTTTTCTGTCTGCCTGTGTGGCTGAGCACATTTGACTGATGGCTATTTAAGTGTCTGGACCATCTTAACACATGACATCAGGGGTCAAAACAGTCATCTACATCAGTGGTAACATCATCAAAGCCAGACGGCCTTGTGCCACCACAGGCACCTCTCCACAAGCCAGCTATGGATTTTTACTTTGATAAACTTCAATGTGGTTTAAAGCAGATCAAATTTAGGGTCTATGATGTAAACTTGAAGCACATCTTTGCACCATTATGCTCTGACATATGACAAGCATACAAGTAGCCCCATGAAATCATTCATTCAACCACTTAAGGCAACTTGTCATGCCAGTTTATCACTCAGCTTGGCCACTATGACAATTACAAGAGCTAAAAGCATTTTAACCTATGCAAGATTTGCTTTTACAGTGTCTAAACCATTCATCTGTGTTCTGGTAGATGTAAAATATGTATTTCTCTGGGTTCTGAACCATTTCACTAAGAAATCTGATAGTTTAAATCATAACTGTAATTATTTGCTCTTCATCTGCATGATTAATGGCTTGTCACATTGAAATGAAAGGACGAAGGTTGAACAGAAGGTTTAGTAGAACAGCAACAGCTCAGTTGAAAAGTTTTAATGTTTGTTAAAAAGGAGATCTGTGATCTATAAAAGTTTGGAAAAAAACACAAATAAAAAAAACATTTAGGGTCTTGTAGAGTGTGTTTGGTCACTTTTTAGATGAAAAGAAAAAATCACACACACAAGACATTTTCATGATCAATATTTGGACAAAACCCACAGCAGATCCAAATATCAAAAGACTAAATGTCTTTGTATTGTTTCAATTTGAAAATGACGGACAATTGCCAGGTCATTGAAAATCCTCGTGGACAAAATGATATGAAACAGCACACTGGACTTCTCATCCTGTAGCCAACGTCTTGTGAAAACTGTCTCTCCCTAGTGTGAGTTATCTGAATCTGAACTTTCTAACACTACCTCTTCTACTCTCTTTTGTACTGGATCCCTCCATTTGTTTCACAAGAGTGCAGCTGGACACATTAGAGCTCGGCAATGCCTGCCACTTATTTGACGTCGATGTGACTATGATGTCATGTTACTGCCTTCAACAAGCATTTCTCTGTTATTGAATGTCATGAAAAACATGGGTCAAATCTTGGTGAAAGAGCAGAGGGGGAAAGAACAGAGAAGCTATTGGGGTAAACAGTGATTGATTAGGAAGGGTGTTGATGAAGTGATGTTGACAGTCTCAAGATATGAGCCAAAACATTTGAATCTAACATCTACATACATTTTCTTTTTCCTCTCTTACTCTTTTTTTCATTGGCCCAGTGTCTTCTGAGAAATCCCTTGACTCTATGCTGCTTCACTGTTGCTAGACAGGATATAAAACCCCTTCAAGCTGCTCAGAGACATTGATAAGCCAAACCAGCACTGCAATCAATTGATTTGCACATCAGCTTTCCATTCTTCTCTAAAATTTTCCTCCCTGTCTATCCTTTGTTTTTCCTTATACCTTTGTCTCTATGGGCTGTGCATTGTGCATTTAAGAGAAGCCAAGGTCTAGTGATGGAAAATACTGTATCCCATGGAAAATACAATCATATTGACCTAATTAATACACCTTAGACAGTTGTTATCAAATTTACATCAAGCCATACATTTGCAAGGTTTTCATTTAACTATGTTATTGCAAACATTTAGATTTTAGAAAACCAAAATGGATATGCACATTAACTCTCAAAATTTTGCTTATAAGTTTATTCCAGCCTTTGACGTTCTGAAGTGTTCAATCCTTAAAGTAGGTCCTCACAACTTGCCAGAACAGTTTTGAGCTTGGGTGCTCCCAGGCATAACAGCCATTTCAACCCTCATTATTTTAGATATTACTCACATTCTGCTGCGTATTCTGGCAGCATTTAAAATGATAAACATTTGCTCCAATACTGCAAATAATGCGCAACTCTCACCGAAGCAAGGAGGTCAATCAGCTGCACCATCATGACAAGGCAGGTTCCCTCAAGAACATGTGCATGACGTAGTGGATGGAAACGTGAAATGTTTAGCATTTTCTTCTCTCAAATTTTTGAATTGTGCTTGAAAAATGAAAAAAGTATAATGATAATACATTATATGTTAATATATATATATATATATATATATATATATATATATATATATATATATATATATATATATATTTATATATATATATGATGGAAACCTAGCTAGTGACTCCGTTAGCATGCACTTATATAAGAAAAAAATGAGAAAACAGCTTATGGCTGAGTTTTTTCAGAAAGAAACATTCTTAAACATCATGTAAACACAAACACATTTTCCCTCTACCATTTAAGGGATTAAGAGAAAACCGATTAAAAGGCTAGCTTATGTGGCCATATAAATGCATAAATGCCATTCTTATTGTTTTATGTGTGTACATGTGCGTGGAGAAGACAGAATGCCCCACAGTGCACATGAATGTGAATGCCACTTTCATGTCTTAAGCATCTTACTGACAATAACTGGCTTTCTTGTGTCCATGTAAACAAGGTCAATGTTCTTGAACACCTTGAGTCCCCATACAACTCAGTACACTTGGTATTGCATTTATTAATGCATATGGGGAGTGCCCTCTTGCATGACCTACAACGGCTCTACAATAATGACAATATTCTAAAATTGGCTATAGTGTTTGAGCCCCGCCTGTGTCTGTTTTGTCCATTATAAAAACAGGTGCACAAACACCATTTCCTCAGAATTTCTTCCATCAACAGTGATCATCTCTTGTCTAGAAGCCCTCCACCTTTGCCATTGATATACACAAGTAGCGGGCAGAATCTTCACGGGAAGACTTTCCGCTCCCCTACAGTGCTCCGGCGAACATCACAATGCCTCGCCGCTTGATGCTTCTCTGGTGAAAAGGCCTCAGCATCCTGATTCCCCACAGCGCTTCGGCAGGGTTTATGTATCCTTTCAAAGCAATTATATGTATATTGTGTGATATAAATATATATTTCTTTGTAAGTGTTCCTTGTCTGAGAGTCACATCCCGCAATCAGATTAGCATGAGAGCTGCGTTTACTCTCTGGGCCACGCCAATGCAGAGACAGCTTTCATGGTGACAGAGTGTCCTCACTCTGAGGGCAATAGTCTCAAGACGCTTTGCCCGTGAATCACGCTCGTTCTGAGGGATGATTCAGCCTCATGCGCCCTCCCACCCACCTCTTTTGTGGTACCCGAGGATTCACACAAACAGGCACAATGAGGTTGAGCAGGATGACTTTGAGGTGGTCCTCATGGTGGCAACCTGCCAGTTCTGCATTGACATTTATCTGGCTGACCCTCACAGAAATGAGTGATAAGGAAAAAGCCACTCTGTTGGATGCTCCAGTGTCTCCAGCTGGCCTCTTTGGTGGCTCTGTGAATAAGTTTGCTGAGCATTACGTCACGACTCAGCAGCAGTCACAGACTATGAGACACATTATGCCCAAACGGAGTATATCACAGCCAGTTTGCCTTCTTTCTGTCTGCTTCTGACTAAAGCACCTGACTAAAAGCACCATGCCTGCTGCCTCATAGGCACCTGTGTATCAACCCAAGTTAGGGTGTGGTGTGCGATTGACGCCCGACTTTCGGCACCTGAAAAGGGGAGAAGAAAGCGTGGCACATCAACCGCCAAGAGCTATCGACTGTATTTCTAGCCTTAAAGGCTTTTCAGTCAGAAATAGCAAACTGTCATGTCCTGTTCGCTCAGACAACATGACAGTTGTGGCATATATAAACCTCCAAGCTGGAATTCATTGAACACCACTGTTGTGACTGATGCGTCACCTCCTCCTATGGAGCAAGCGTCATCTCATCTCCCTGAGAGCGACATATGTCCCAGGCCATTCTGTTATATGCAAAGTCTGAGAGGACAATGAAACAATTCTGTTGGTTCAGTCATGAACACAATTTTACTGGCCAAAATACTTCGCAAGGTCTCTCTCTTCACAAGTCCTCTCTCTTTAGAGCGCTTGCTATTCATTGGCCAAATATAAATACTTATGCTCCTCCCTTTAAGGATAAGCTCCCCATCATTTTACAGAACCTCCTGCATTCAGGCCGTTGTAATTTACCATAAGCCACAAGCATTTTCATTATAAATAATCTTCCTTCACGACTGTGTTATTGAAGGAGTTCATACATACTATATGACTATAGTTCAACACGAGGGTCACTCACTGTGGCATACTCATGTCGATCGCGTCCCACGAGACATGTTTCCTTTCTGGGATTTTATGTCGTGTAGTGTGCTGTGATGGGATTCTGTTCTCCATATGAGTTAATAAACACAATGTCGTAAGGGAACGTCTCTTACATACGTAACCTTGGTTCCCTGAGACGAAGGAAACAAGACATTGCGAACGCCAGCCGCACTACATGCATGTGTCAGTGGCCAAATGACTCTAATAAGATATATATTTAACTTTGTAGCCAACTACGCCACCTAGAGTGGAAACTGAGACCCCAGGAACTCCATATTACAAATAGGTTCTTTATCGGAGGAGGGAACAGTGGAAAACAACACCCAAAAATAGCAGTATAAAACTATTTTATTACAATAAGATTGTTAGCAAGAATGAATGATGAATCAAAGTAATAAAAAGCAGAGGGGCACAAGTCCAAAGTCCCGATCTTCAGTTCAGGGGACCGTCAAAGTTGAACTTGGTCTCTGCTAGGCATCTGTATTACAGCTGACGTCCATTTACGCTCCAGGCCAGTATCAGCCTGATGCTGGAATACAGAGAGAAAAACTGCCAGCAAACGACGTCCAAATTACATCACTTCACATCTACACAGTTTATAAGTTTATTAAGTCAAACTAAAACCTCCTTAAAATATCAGCCGATTCAAAAGTCACTCCTATAAAATTATGCAAAGCAGGCTCGTTCTCATCCGTTTACAACGCAATAAACTGGATTTGATAGGCGCACCAAGATAGAAGTCAGAACGTACTCACAGCATGACTGGACAGCAACCCTGCTATCCAGTCCAATGTGTTCACGGCAGAAGAACCATGTCAGTTTTCTTGCCACTCGTCTCCTCAGCGCTCGCGGTAGTCTCTCGCAGCCGGTCATCAGCCCGTCTCACACGCTGCTACTCCGACAGTGCTCCGCGAATCGCTGACTTTGCGGTTTCTCGTCTACAGTGTGCCACAATCTCGCATAGCCATAAGCCACCTCAACGCAAGTACAACCCAAACCTCTGCTGCAGGCACAACGTAACTTCTTCTCGCTCTCGCTGTGTTGACTTCAGTTACGGATGCATGATGCTGTCACCACAGTCTTAGTCACAGTTCTTACATTTTTATAGGGGAACATATTCACCGCTCCACCCCAAAACCCATCACTTATTAGTTCATTGAACTATCCAAAATAGAGGTGTGGCGATGGGAATACTGCTTGCAAAAAGACACAGCAATCGACACAAAAGAAAACACAACCACTCACACAAAAGAAAACAGCAATTATATGTGATCATGCATATATATATAAAAATACATTGTGCAAAAATTTGCCCCACAATACATGAGTGATGTGCTCCTTGTTCTCAGTCAGAAATTCTGAGGAAATGGTGTTTGTGCACCTGTTTTTATAGCGGAAAGTTTCGCACCATAACAGGTGGGGCTCAAACACCATAGCCAATTTTAGAATATTGCCGTTATTGTAGAGAGGTTTCAAATACGTTGTGTATGAAGGCACTCCCCATATGCGTTAATAAACTCAATGTCTCATTCTCTTCGTCTCTGGGAACCGTGGTTACGTACGTATCCGAGACATTTTCAAGAAATCATTCACAATCGCAGGCCTTTATGAAGGCCGACCTCTTGCATTTGTTTGGGAGACAATCAGAATGGACAAGGTTCTGTATGATTCTTGGTCCATTGTGTGTGAGACATGTGCAAAAAAGTATATTTATTTGGTCATTGAAAACATGCAAACAGGATATAAGCTTTAAGAATCTGTTTCCGTCTAAACATCTGCACCAAACACACCATAACTAGTAGTTGTTGAGTGGTTGAGGGAAGATGAAAAGCAGCAATGTAATGTGTTTATCATTTGAGTGAAACTTTGTAGAGAATAAAGAGAACAGGGGGCTTCAATTAAGCACCCTTAGCTTCAGGGAATCAGGTAGTTCTGGGTACAGTCTGGTTATACAGTTCAGAATTAGCCCTTCACTCATTGTCTGCTGAGTTCATTACATTGTTGTGTTGTGTTTTCTACATGGACCATTAATTAGATTGGATATTATTTAGGCATCATGTTGAGTATACAGAATGTTTTACAATGTCACAATATTATTTCCTGACTCGTTTATCAGAAGGGAAAATTAATTTTTCTACAACAGTGCTCAGTATAAATCTGAAAGTGTCCTCCATCAGTGCAGTTACTGGAACTACTATACTGTTATTTGCTGGTAACTAATAGAGGGGAAAAAATGCTTATTACTTAAATAGAAAGTTCACCCCAAAAATGTAAATGCTGTCAATATTTACTCTCCCTCATGTCATTCCAAACCTGTATGACTTTGTTTATTTCCTTAAAGGGTTATTTCACCCCAAATGTTTAAATCTCTCATCATTTACTCACCCTCATGCCATCACAGATGTGTATGACCTTCTTTCATCTGCTGAACACAAACAAAGATTTTTAGAAGAACATTGTCATTTTTGGGTGAACTATCCCTTTAAGCACAAAAGAAGATGTTAGGCACAATGTTAGGCACTGACAAACTCAGTACCCATTAACTTTCATTTTACAGGAAAGAGTAGCATCAACATTCTTAAAAAAAATTAAATCTCATTTGTTCTATTGAAAAGTGGAACAAAATAAGGGTGTGTATATGATGGCAGAATTTTCATTTTTGGGCGAACTAACCATTTAAATGTCACTATTGTCATCCAAAATGCTTAAATTTGAAGCTTTGGGAAACATGAGAACACTTTTAATTCATGCAGTCTTCAGTCCTGTTAAAACCAGCAGCAGCATTGTCGTTTGATGTCGTTAGGACTGTATGCCTCTAGTGGGCATTTCTATTGATGTTGCTCTAAAGATATTGGGGGATTGCACAACTCACCATATACACCGATCAGTCGTTATTTTAATTACAAATAACTGTGTTTAACATTCTATGGGGGTTTTGTGTTATTCTTCTTTCATGAGGGAAATTTGTCTCAATTCAAGATTGATATCAAAGATCAGTCATAAAGTCTGCAGCATTAGACAAAGAAGGATAATGAACAAATATTGCTTTGTATGCTATTATTGGGGATGAGGAAATAACTGTAACCTTTACTTCTTCAAGTCATACAATGTTGAATTTAATCAATGTTAATCAATAACTTTATAAAGAAACTCAGACTTTTTCCAAATGCAAATTATATTCCAAAGCTGGCGGGGGCAGCAGAGATGATCGTGCTTATCCACATCGATAGGTGGCAGCACAGCGTCTAATACCACTGTCACATCGGTACATAAAGTGCACGTAGAAGAGCAATGCTAATGCTAGCAAGAGAACTACTGAATGCCCTTTTAAGGTCAATGACATTTAACCAGTGGTATCGGATGTGGTGTCGTTTCCCTAAATGCCAGCACAGAGTGAAATGGAGTGATTCATATCTTGTGGCACACTGATGCAACTTCTCACACACTGTTTGGACAACTACATCAGAGTCCCATGTGTGCAGCCTCAGGCAGGAGAGAGAGAGAGAGAGAGAGAGAGAGAGAGAGAGAGAGAGAGAGAGATGTAACATTTATGTAATTGGCAAAGTCATTGTTATTAGAGTCAGACGTTTAGGGGGGTGTGTGAGTAATTGAGTGAGCGAGTGATTGCAAGACAGAGTGTGTGTTTGTGCGTAACAAAGCTTAGATCAAATACAACGAGAGAGACAATGATGGAGTGAAAGAAAGAGGAACACGCACACACTCACAAACCAAGGGAGAGAGAGAAAGTTGTATTGGATGATGTAATGTGTGAGTGGGAGATGAAAGCTAAGGGGGTTGATACAGACAGTGTTACATAGCAGTGAAAAGCATAACAGCTTCCAGCCTGATGGGAGATCTCCAGCAGTGACCAGGTTACACAGAGGACACAGCCTATCATCTCAGTTTCCCGTGTGAGTGTGTCTATGTTTGTGTGCATGCGTGTTTCTGTGTGTGTAAAGACTGAAAATATATTGCACTCCATTCACTTCCATTAAAATGCATCTGAATGTGGGAGACTGGTGTCGTGACAATTTTTGACTCCCTAATATGGTTATGGTTAGGTGAAGGTGTGGCCTTTGGGGATAGGGACCAGTGACTCTTTACCAGGGGCATTTAGCACTTGACATTCATTTAGATAGGTAAGCAGGCCAATTTGCCATTTACACTAAGAAAAGTGAAACAATTTAGACCTCTGATCGGTCCATCTGACTTACAAAAGCCCCAGACCATGAAATAAAAAAATTAAAAAGCCAGACATGAATGAAAGTAGATGAAAGTGCGCTGGCTAGCTAGTTCTCACTGCCATTCTATGTTGTTTTTAGAGCCGTGTATTCATGTAAGGAGATGTTCTATTATACACAAGTCCAGATGTTTATATAAGTAGTTATAGCTTATGTGTTATGACTTATGTGATAATCGTAGAATGACCATATACTGTTTGCACAATGTTATCAAGCTAAACAGTTTGCACAGTTTTATCAAGTAAAATAACTGGGTTTTACATTCTATGGGGGTTTTGTGTTATTCTTCTTTCATGAGGGAAATTTGTCTCAATTCAAGATTGATATCAAAGATCATTCATAAAGTCTGCAGCATTAGACAAAGAAGGATAATGAACAAATATTGCTTTGTATGCTATTATTGGGGATGAGGAAATAACTTTAACAATAAAAGACTATAAAACGATTTAATAGACACATAAAAACAGAGGGACCAATACAGTGTTCCAGTATGTGAAACCGAAGACAGCTGTCTCATCGAAGGTATGTGTGAACAGTGAATATAATGACAAGTGTAGCCGAAAGCATATTTGATTCGAACTCTGTAAGGAGACTAATATTTATGTAGATAAAAAACAAGTCAGTCACCGTAATTTTGACAATCTTGGAAACTTTAACATCTTCCAGTTTTTAGGACTGCTTTTGTCCTTGGTTTTACTCTGCCAATACACAAGAAAGACACGGCCCATGTAGCAAAAAGGAAAGCTTGGAGTGGTGATGGTGTAGTGGTCTAAAGCACATAACTGGTAATCAGAATGTCGCTGGTTCGATCCCCACAGCCACCACCATTGTGTCCTTGAGCAAGGCACTTAACTTCAGGTTGCTCCGGGGGAGATTGTCCCTGTAATAAGGGCTCTGTAAGTCGCTTTGGATAAAAGCGTCTGCCAAATGCATAAATGTAAATGTAAATGTAAAGCAAAGAGAAAAAGGTGAGAGGTTTATTTTCTAAGTCCTTGTGTATGCCACTGGACATGAACACACTAAGTTAGAAGACTAGCTAAGAAGGATATTTATTGACAAATTATTAGTCCATCCATCCATCCATCGTCAACCGCTTATCCTGTGTACAGGGTCGCAGGGGGCTGGAGCCTATCCCAGCTAACATTGGGCGAAAGGCGGGGGACACCCTGGACAGGTCGCCAGTACAAATTATTAGTATTTTATGAAAATAGTATGACAATATATTGATGCATTTTGAGTTTTAATGAGCTAGTAATCTACTTCCCTGATGGAAAAGGCATGAAGAAAAATAAATGTAGGCTACGAGACAAGTTAAACCATCATCATAAATGAAGATACACTAAACAAATGTTTTTGTTATCTTTTATTAACTTCAGCCAAATATTAGCAAACGTCACATGCTAGAAGTAACTGAAAGCACTATGTGTTACCTTGGCATTGGCAAATTGACAATTGTGAGTCGGCACATATTAAAGCCAATTCTCCAGCACTTCAAAACTTTTTCCAGCGCTAGGGCTCTCTACTATGGTTAGGGTTAGGGGTGGGTGTAGGTGTGGGCTTTAGGGATAGGGACCAATCAGGTAATGGGGAGACAGATTTCAGCAAAACACAGGAAATACAAGCTCATACAAGGAAATGTAGCATTCCGCTTCATACTAAAGTTTAAGTTTTGTGCTCTCACCTGCGAATCCGGATGACAAGAAGACATGAGACCAATAAAACATTAAACGTCACAAACACCGACCTCTTGGCCAAGTGCTAGGAAAACATATCTCAAAGATGCATGACTTTTTCATGCAGGAAAATTACTAGATGGTATATTTTAACATTTTGAATATGATATTATTTATTGTTTGTGATTTATTGTTTTTTAAACTAGAATCCCTCAACCATGGCATCATATCCTGTCCGTTGCAGTGTCCAAAACAATTGAACATGCTTAAAGCCTATTGTGACAACAGCTTTGAGCTCTACTGAAACACAAGCTTATTTGAAGGTTGCCTGTGATCATCATATCAGAGTAGATCTGATAAGCTTCACCAAGAGTTCATGATAGTAAGAATAAAGTCCTACAAGATTTATATCTGAAAAATATGTTGACTGAGCAAGTAAGAAGCATACATCACATGATGTGTACATGACATAGACATGATGTACTCATGGACAGATGACGGAAGCATGGATTTTCCCGCCAAATCAAACCAGTCAGCTCTGATTGTTTTGGTGAAAATGTGTAGGCTCACTGTAGTGACTCTTGGTAAGGCAAAAATGCAGTTTTGAAAATCTTTTTTTTTTATGCACATGCTAGATAATGGTATATTGTTCATAATGCAAAATAAAATGAGAAATCCTCTGAAGTGATCATTTAATATAGAATGCATTATTTTGAAACAGTGAACCTGAGATCTTCCAAGGCTTCACCATAGAAACTAACTGGCATCGCACATAGCAAAAGACCTGCCGAGAAGTTTGGCTTCACCAATTTCTGTTTCACTTTCAGAAATGTTTTTATTACAGTCGTTTTGCGACTCACATCAATGTGTCACCAATAATGAATTAAAGGAAATTTAATTTTTATTATTAAGTTTTAAGTCAAAATTATTCAAATTCAAAGAATCTCGTATTAAGCTACAGATATTATTGTCCAATCGCAATAGAATTAACTCATGAAGATAAATGATAATCTCAGTTTCTAATTTATTTGACAGAACTTACATTTACTATTGCAGCCCACATTTTAGCAAGTACTTTTACTTTTAGTTACATTTGGGAGTAACACTTTATTTTACACATATTACAGGTACTTACTATAGTAATAACAGTCAATTATGATAATTAAAAGCAACTAACCCTAAACCAAACCCTTACCCTAACCCTAAACCTATAGTAAGTGCATGTTGTTAACTAGTGATAATCAGTAATTACTTGTGTAATTACACTGTAACAAGGGCATATTCAATTAAAGTGTAACCAAATTCTCTTTTTTTATTATTTCAGCTTCACTTGTTCATCTCTTACTCTGAACTTTTACTTTTTTACAGAGGCACCACTTCATCACATGTTGATTGGCAGGAGTTGGCAGGGGGCTCCTCGCTGATCTGTATCACCTCAATGCACATCCTGAAATATGAATCCTATTACCAAGTTCAGGCCAGCCTTTACTAATATGGCTGGATAAAATACCCAAGGTTTCAGTCCACACTCTTTTTCCCCTCTCTCTTCACCTCTCTTTTTCTTCAGTGCTCATACACTCTGTCTGTTTTTCATTATCTTTTCACATCTCTCCTCTTTTCTTCTTACCTCTTCGACTCATTTTTTCTCTTCTTCTGTTTGTCTCCTGCATGTAGACAAAGCACCCATCTCACTCTTTTTCTGCAGAATGTTTTGGCTGCCTCGAGGAACCACAGAATATTTTGTTACTTCATTGGAGAGTATAGATATATAACATGTGTTTCCAATAAATTAAAGTAAAGACCGTCTATTAAGGGACACCTGCCAGCAAAGGAGACAACTACATTAATGGCAGCCTAATAGAGCCAAGGCTTCCACCCTGAGTATAGAAATATGATGTTATTAATCAGTATGATTGCATTAGCCTTTTGGAGTCTATTTTTAACTAACATGACCATAGTTTTAAGACATCAGTACAGAATTGCCCTCCAGTTTAGTGCGAACCAAACCTGAGGGAAAATTCCAGCCGTTTTGTGTTAAATACGGGTCTACTGCTCAACTGCTCTAAAGTCTCTCTTTCATGGTTTAATACTGCATGCTGATAAGTTATGCAGTAAACCACATCGGAGATGAAACCACAATGGTTTAAATTTCCTTTCTGCTTCAGAACAGGCTTCCCATTCAATATCACAACACAACTTTATTGTGTGTGTGTGTGTGTGTGTGTGTGTGTGTGTGTGTGTGTGTGTGTGTGTGTGTGTGTGTGTGTGTGTGTGTGTGTGTGTGTGTGTGTGTGTGTGTGTGTGTGTGTGTGTGAGCGTGTATGTATCACTTTGTGGGGACCAAATGTCCCCATAAGGATAGTAAAACCCGAAATTTTTGACCTTGTGGGGACATTTTGTCGGTCCCCATGAGGAAAACAGCTTATAAATCATACTAAATTATGTTTTTGAAAATGTAAAAATGCAGAAAGTTTTCTGTGAGGGTTAGGTTTAGGGGTAGGGTTAGGTTTAGGGGATAGAATATAAAGTTTGTACAGTATAAAAACCATTATGTCTATGGAAAGTCCCCATAAAACATGGAAACACAACAAGTGTGTGTGTGTGTGTGTGAGCGTGTATTTATCACTTTGTGGGGACCAAATGTCCCCATAAGGATAGTAAAACCCGAAATTTTTGACCTTGTGGGGACATTTTGTCAGTCCCCATGAGAAAAACAGCTTATAAATCACACTAAATTATGTTTTTTGAAAATGTAAAAATGCAGAAAGTTTTCTGTGAGGGTTAGGTTTAGGGGTAGGGTTAGGTTTAGGGGATAGAATATAAAGTTTGTACAGTATAAAAACCATTATGTCTATGGAAAGTCCCCATAAAACATGGAAACACAACATGTGTGTGTGTGTGTGTGTGTGTGTGTGAGTGTGTGTGTGAATTTTTTGGTGTGAATTTTCAAGATTCACAAGACAGGTGCTGACAAGCAAGTGAACTCATCATGACTTATGTTTGGTTTATGAGTGCATTTGTGTGTGAACGTGCTGCTGTATATTTCAATAAAGCCTGGTGAAGTCATCGCCAAAGCGGCTGACTATCAGGTTTGTAAAAGTTTATCAAAGTTCAGCCGCTGACCCTGTAATGTGCTACATGTGGCGCTAAACTGTGACATTGACACACTGTACATTGTGCACATTGCAATTGAACCATCTTGCCTCCCTGTAGTTTAATGATCTTTTTAAATGACACAGAAGAAATATTATCCTGCACATGAATCCTAACACAAAAATCATAGCTGATTTATCCTGTTTTGTTCAAAGGACAGAGCATGTAAAAAACACTCCTCTTGATCTCAAGTTTGCTAGAGAAATGAATGCTCCTTTGTCAGCTTTAATTGAGAGGTTTTCGCTGCTCAATAAGTTTGTTCTTTCTTGTTTGCTCTCTGTTTTGAATCAATGCAGTTTATGGGAAAAGGTATTGATGCCTTAGTTACCAGTCTCAGAGAATCACATTTACATATTACGTTTTTGTAACTTCACTCTGATTTCCACGGTCGTTCCGGGTTAGCATTACTGGACATTTGGTATTAAGGATTCAAGAGAGGTAGCATTCCCGGTATTGCTTTTCTCAGTGACACTCTCAGGCGGGGTGGATTAAATACTCCATTTGATTGGGATGGCCAGAGAAAGAGCCAGATGAGAAATTAAACCTCAGATCTGAGCAGGGTAAGAAAGACCAGTAGTGCAAATCTAATTAACCTAGCTCTCAAACTCCAAATGTTGTAAAGAGAGAGAGAGTCATTGAAAACACAGGTTTTTAAGACTTTGTCTGTCTCAAGCCAGTTCACAATATCTATTGGACTTCCACTGGGCCAGTCCAGAAAGTGTCCCTATGGAATAATATGTGTGCTACCAGGACTTGAATTACAATTTTAGGACTTGAATTTAAATAAATTTAATTGGAATTCAATTTGGAATTTTGAACTTGAATTACTTCATACTTTAAATTCATATGTATGTGGCACAAATTATTTCTTAAAAATTGTATTCAGATTTGTAATACACTGATTCAGCTTACAAAATTTCAAATACTGTAGTTCAATTCAGGTTTCTGATTCTAGGTACACAAAGAAGACATCTGTGGCCTGTTGCACAAAGCTAGTTGAATAAACCAGAGAGAGCCCAACCAGTTTAGAACGGGTTCAGCGATCTCAAGATGCTCGCTACAAACCTTCTCTGCCAACTCAGAATTTGATCCTGAGTTTGTGGTTAACCCTGATGTTCATGCATATGAACGAGTGAAGTTTGCCACAAACAGCCAAATAAATCTTGCCAAATAGTTTGTCTTTAAAGTGTGAGAATCACTTTTTGTGTATTTGTATTTCTTTTTTTAGGTTCTCAGCATCACTCTCTGCATACAGGTACAATATGTAAAGAAATGCAAAGACGCTCAATAATAAATTGCAATGTGCTGCTCAAAGGATAAAATGTTCCCCGATCTCTGAAAAAGTACATCTTATCATATCTTGATATACAGGTCTAATTATATATAACATCTTAATATATACTATACATATAAATTCATTAAATATATACATTTCCCTGTGAAGGGCACTTAAACTTGTAGCGAGAGATACAGGTGGAGTGACTTCACTGCATCAGAAATTTCACTTTACTCACAGCTGATTGGTTCAGAATCAGTGTGCGATCTGTAACCCAGAATAAAACATGCTCTGGAGTAGGTTAGCCATGTAGTGTAAGTTGCTATGGCAATGTACACCGGTAAAAACCTAACCTGCCTTCATGAGCCTGAAAAACTACAGTTTGCTCAAACTAAACTCAACCTTACCTGGGTTGGCACTGAAACCGACAGGCCACTGGGGTAACCAGAAAGAGCAATCAGTCTGTATGTAATCAAACTCCTTCTTGACCAATCGCAATGCAGCTCACGAGTCATATTTATCAGAGTAAGGAAGAGTAGTGGTCATGGTGTGCCAATGTGGGATCGAAGCATGGCCAAGCGAGAGCAACCACATTTCTTTAGCATAAGTTACTTGTTCTTCCCTTGAACATAGTCTAGGAAGGAGTTCCTCACTACTGTGTCGTGACTGGTCAATAAGAAATCTGATTAAATACAGACTTTATTTTACTTTCTGAGCACCCCGCATGTCTTCTATGATTTGCATGAAGTGTGAGGAAGTGTAATCGAGCTTCAAAGACATGGATTAAACCACTGGAATCACATGGATACCATTATACTGCCTTTAGGTCCTTTTTGAAGCTTAAAGTTTTGGACCCCGTTCCTGCATTATATGGATTAAAAACATAACATATCCATCAAAATATATTTGAGTGTGTTCTGCAGATGAAATGAATGAATGAACGTTACATTTTTATAACGCTTTTCTGACACTACACTCAAAGCATTTTACACAGTGAACAGGGGACTCTCCTCAACCACCACCAGTGTGCAGCGGCCACCTGGATGATGTGATGGCTGACATAGTGCACCAGTACGCTCACCACACACCAGCATTGGTGGAGAGGAGATAGTGGAGCGATAGAGCCAATTAATGGATGGGGATTATTAGGAAGCCTTGATTGATAAGGGCCAATGGAGGGAATTTGGCCAGGACATGGGGTTACTCCCCTACTCTTCTCAAGAAGTGTCCTGGGATTTTTAATGACCACAGAGAGTCAGGACCTTGGTTTAATGTCTCATTCAAAGGAATGTGCCTTTTTACAGTATAGTGTCCCTGTCACTATACTGGGGTATTAGGACCCACAGAGACTGCAGTGTGAGCACCCCCTGCTGGACTCCGTAATACCTCTTGTTACCTTAAAAAAGTCATAAGAGTTTGATACATCACAAAGGCAAGTAAGTAAATTAAGATATAATTATAATTTTTGGGAGAACTATATTTTCTGCTGGGAGTCAAAAAATTGCAAGCAGTTAAGAAAGAATGAATAGAAGCAGGTGTACACATCGGAAGTTTATTTCACTGCAGATCTATTCCAGATAATGCTGTTACGATTTGGAGGCTTGATGATGGGGTTGGAACCTGACATGACACTGCAGCAAGTAAATGAAGTTGGAGACCTCAGTTAAAGGACCTTTGTCAGAACTTCAGTGGTCAAAGGCAGTTTGTGGGTATGTTTGTGTTTGTGTCCACCAAGACAAAATAGTTTGACAAATACTGTGGGTGCTCACAGACCATGCCACACTTCAGCCATTGGTTACCAATAAAGACCAGAAGAGCGGTGAACTCTCATCAAACTGTAAGTGAACTTGACGTATCATTTAGCGTGTCGTGTTGAGACTGGAGATCAAACATGTGTTTAGAGGCAGCTCAAACAGGGTGTGGTGTTATGTCAGGGCCGATCGTGTCACTTGGGTAAGGTTGATTTGATAGGGATGGCGAGAATATGTTGCTTTGATGTGCTAATTGGATTCTGGACACTTGACAGTTTTGTGACTCATCGTTTGATTACAGAGCAAGGCTTTGGACTTTGCAACTCTGCAACAATAGTCAGACCTTACTCATTCTGTGTACTTTCATTGACAGGTAAAATTATAAAAATAAATAAATATAGATAAAACTTTATTCAACTTCCAAGACGACAAACAAACTTAAAGGTCAAGTGTGTAATGTATGCACAACCAGTGACACCAAACAGAATTGCAAAATGAATGCATTTTGCAATTCATTGTTCAGGCAAACAGGCAGTCCTATCCCAAACTCACATCAATTGTTGTTATGGAGAATTGCTCAAACAAATTGACATTTATGCATTTGGAAGACGCTTTTATCCAAAGCGACTTACAGTGCACTTATTACAGGGACAATCCCCCCGGAACAACCTGGAGTTAAGTGTCTTGCTCAAGGACACAATGATGGTGGCCATGGGGTTAGAACCTGTGACCTTCTGATTAACAGCCCTGTGCTTTAGCCACTACGCCAGCAATTAAAACAACTACAGTATATTGTCCAAGAGGCACAAATACAGATTTGAAAACCCCTAAATGAGGAAGGGAGACAGAGAGAGTGTTTTACATCAGTGTTTTGTCTTTGACAGTGAAGGTGCGTGCAAGTGTCAGTCAATCACTCGGTCAATCACTTGTTGTTTCATTAGACTTACATTGTTCAGAGGTTATTTCAGTGGTGACTTTTGAGAAAATAAAATAAAATATTGATTTAAACTCAAAGTTACAACTTAATTTGAGACAAAATAATAAAGCAACTTTCCTTTTTTTTTGCTGGCGTTACAGACCTTTTCTGTGATTTAGAACTCCTCCAACTTGGACCATACATCTGCAACATTTGCCCACAAATATTGTTTTATGTGGGTTTTGACAAACTTAACACTAAATTCTTGAAATAAAATGGTACAAACAGGCAGTAAAAAATAAACAATTTGATATGAAGAGGCATATCTTTGGAAGAGATTGCATTTATACTGCAGGAACATTGGGGGACTAAGAGTGATGTGGTAAACCAAACAGCCCCATTCAGCTGCTTCAGTTTAGAGTTTATGAATATGTAGCCAAGTGGAGAAATTTCATGACATTTAAATGTAGTCATAAATTGGACGTGGCCCCTTTAAGAGCCAGAGTTTTGCGACACCTGCTTTTCGGCACTCTCTCGTGTTAAAAACGTGAGAACATACGTTGTGCAAGAGAGCTCCCAGTTTTGTTCATCGTTTGAGAATGCTTTGGGATGCATATGGATTGCATGTGTGGAGTTTGACAACATATGCGCATGCGAGGACTGGTATTTAATTTCCGTATTTAATTTGGTTGTATTTTCTTTCATTTTTAATACAATATGTCCCCATCGATCACTGTTTTAAATTTGTTTTTGTTTATTTGTTTTTTAACAGCTGTCAGTATTAACCCCCAAAATATATTTTTGTATCTGTGTTGTTTCTTTGCAACCCACCAGCTGCAAATTTGTCAGAATTTCTCTGGCATCCTGCTTCTACATAATATGGCCTTGCTATAACATGTGCATAATCTGTGTGATTTATGGTAATGGAAACTTTAAAGTAAAGTAATTCAAAATATGATTACTTTTCCCATTAAGTAATCAGTAAAGTAATCTGATAGCATTTTTTAGCAAAGTAATAATTAATCTGTAGTGGATTACTTTTTAAAGTAACTTGCCCAACATTGCTTTTAGCTTGAGAGTAGCTCCATATCCACCCATATGTCTATGTGAGAACTCCACTCAAACCTCTTGCAAAACACTTTGAATGTAATCATCGGCCTGCTTATACCTGAAAAGGAAAATGTGCTTAAGAGAAAGACTTGTGTGTTATTTTTTTCTGGAGTATCTAAACAATGTCAGACTACAGTTTATTTTAGTCTCCACATTGACTCTGCTGTGAGTCAATGAATCATGCTGTAAATTTCCAATCATTATTCCCTAAAAACGATACCAGATTGAAAAGACACATAGATGGCCATTTTCTGGAACGTCTGGGCATGGTGTGAACCACACTCCAGAACTGGTTGTTACAAAAGGTCATTGTTCATAAACAACCCAGAATGAAAGCCTGAATACATTCACAGACTGAAGTGTATACACACTGGTTTGACATTCTGTCAGCCAGACCCAGAGCACAATGGAGACATTGTGAATTCAGACTGAAAATCAGAAAATGAAAAGTTATCATGGTCTTAAGAATCAAAAAACAAAGGATAAATATTGAATTACAGTGTTAAAGGTACATTACATGATTTTAGTTTTTAATACCATGTATAAAATGACCCTTCTACCCAGGGCCATTGCTCAAAGTCACAACCCAGGATTGATTTGGGTGGACCTCCTGTCTTCTGGGCTCATTATGCTATACACAGAGCATTTAATCCACCCACCCCCAATCAGAAAGTTAAGTCAATTAGAAAACTCTCTGCCTCTCTGCCATTTACATGTTTGAGTTTGCTGGCATGGGTTGTCTGTGGAACAAAGGTGTGTGATTAGGGAAATGGGGGCAGTGTATTTCAGTGCCCAAGTCTAGTAGAATTAGCAAAAAAAAAAGAAACCGCTTACAGCACTTGAAATCCTACAAGTGTGCTTAAAGTACTTTTATATATGCTGTTACCAATTATATTTCTGATTCACCAAACCACACCAGCTGTGCAAAAGTCCCAAACTATCTCAGCTGAATCAAATCAGATGTTCTTGCTAATCAGGCACGATCACATGAGATAGTCCTCACATCTTAATAGGCGTACTTCCTTATAAAGTATGCAAAAATCTGTACTGTCACGGTTCTGTCATTCTGTCAGTCTGGGTTTTTGTCTGACAGAACCGTGGCATCATCGTCTCATGTCTGTCTTTGTGTGAGCACATGCTTTCGGTTGTATTCTCTGCCATGCACTCTTCAGTCTGTCTTGTTTCATGTCAGGAGCGCGGTGTCTGGATCCTGACTACCTGTCTGGTTTCGGTCCATGTCGGAATCCGGACACTCGTGCTCCACGTCTGTCTATTGACATGGGTGCATTGCTCTTATGTCATCTTGGTAGCATGTGCGCATCGCATTCCGTGCCCTGGTCACGAGTTGTCTTCAAGTCGTCCTGTTTTTTTTTTGTTGCCTGTTGCGTGCATCACGTGGCATTTACCTTGCGATGTACGCTCAGGTTTCATTTAATGTGAGAATGCATGGCATCACTTTGTTTGGCATTGCTATGCATTCTCACGCCTTGTTTGTCGGTTGGCATTGGCGTATATTGCTTTCTTGTCTTGGCAATGTGCGTTCATGCCATTTTGGTGTTTTGTTGTCTTTTGAGAGTATATGGCTTTGTTTAGTTTCTGTATCACCACGTGTCTCTCTGGCTTACGTTATATCCCGCCTCCTTGTTTGCTTATTAGTAGTTAATTTGCCTCACCTGTCCTCTGTTAACCAGTTTGAAATCTCTCCCCATTTTACTAAAAGTTCAGGGGGAGGGGGGACTTAAGGACATCTGGGATGCGAAAGATACACAGTTAGTGATATACATTTCTGTATGAAATGGCTTAACCATGATGTCATCACGTGCCCCATTTTTATCAATAAAAGAACATTTGAATGGAAACAGGCAGAAGAACATTATTAGGCAAAAGAGCCTTATTTAAAGGATCCAGTAATGACACTGGAAGTGCTTCAGGAATAGTTGTGTTATAATTTCTTTGTTATTGTTTACATGCTTGAAATGCTCTATAGGTACAAAGAATGTTGTTTCTCATGGTCAAATTACACTGGTTTAACAACACCACAGTAAAACTCCACTGTATTTGTGTATTTACCTCGGTTTAACCCCACTAAATGCCTGTTGTTTTTCAGGTATTTGTTTGATTGTAGTTCCATGACCAAACATGGAACATGGACCAAATAAGTTCTGTCAACACTCCATCCTGGCTTCTCAGATGAGGGTTTATACCCCAAATCAGCTTAGCAATTACCCGCAAATTGAAACCATACATCTCCATTGCTTTGTGACGATACACATTGTTCCCAGTATTAGTGTGCTTTTGGCAATTCAAATAATACAGGGTTGTTTCCATCAGAATTTTGATGCTAAACAACCACAGAAAAATGTAAGGGCATGATCTTTCTTATCATATACATTATTATTACTTATTTTTACAGTTTGACCTTAGCTATACCTTGATATATGACTATTATCTGCTTGATATCTGTCTAAATCGTCCAGGTTTAACTGTTTAATTGCTGACAAATTAAGGCCAACTTCATTGTGGTAATTGTTCTGTTCTGTGCAATTAATAAATATCTAATCATTACAGCATTTTAAACACAAATCTGCTAAATGTCTGTCAACCATGGATATTTGCTTTTTCAATTGTCACAGCATTTCTTTCCAAATGTAGTCCAGTCCACTCAAAACTGTTTGCATGTCTTTGGATTTCTCTGTTCATTCAGACCTTTGTATTCCTTAAATTAAACTGTCAAACAACAGATGAGAAGTGGAAACATTTGTGCTCTCATCAAAAATGTTGTGTAGAAGAGGGATTGCTGCCTCATAGGGGTACCTTTAGTGATCATGGATACTGTATAGCACAGTGTTTTCAATTGAGAATTCAGTCCAAGAATCCTGGAAGCATCTCCATGCCCTTCAAAAATCTTCTCCTAGGTGTGCTCACAGACATTGTGGTTGGAAATGAGGATTCCTAAAAGGGTTGGGAAAGGGGAGCTTTTTAATCTCATGGGCTCCTCGTCATCTTCATCATTGATCTGATTTTCAGTATTGATTATGTTGTTTGATTTGTCTTGAATACAGATAAAGGGCAAAGGAAGTGACCCCATTAGCGATCTGCAATGATCTTATGAGAAACCAGATAGCGATGGGATAGAGGAGCTTTCTTGTTGTCCAGAGTGTCAAGATGTTCTTCCCTTCCTCCCATAAATTATTCTACTTAGCTTACATCATGGATCAATATCACTAAATATTAATTACACTGTACTCAAGCCAAGTGGAGAAATTTCATGAAATGTAACTCTAGACATAAATTGGACGTGGCCACTTTAAAAACAGGAGTTTTGCCACACCTGCTTTCTGACACTTTCTTGAGTTGAACATACAACATTGAGTTGTGCATGAGAGCTCCCAGTTTTGTTCATCGTTTGAAAATTCTCTGGGTAAATTACAATTTTAAACAAAATGCTTATAAATTGCATTAAATATGTGTTCAGAAGAGTCACATGTTAAAATGTAATATTTGTTATGGATCATTTTTGAAGGATGCAAATGGATTGTAGGTGTTGAGTTTGACCACGTTTGTGCACATGTGAGAACTGGGTATGTACATTTAGTATTAATCATATCTCACTTTAATGATTTCTTACCCAGAGTGTACACTCACTAAATAGAGACCGAATGTCTCAAGGGGATCAAACAAAACGCATCGAATACAATAAATGGCATGGATTGACATACATGTATTTTTGTTTTCTTTTTGAAATCGAAGGTGCCGGAAACACTGTGCCAGACCGTATTGGCCCAATTGAACCCCTGGCCCTAGTATGCTTTTTGGGATTTTACCTTTACTTTAGTGTGTAATAAAGCTGTTTGCAGGGTTGGGAGGGTTTCTTTTGAAATGTATTCCACAACAGATTACAGAATACATGCTTGTAAAATTTAATTTGTAACGTATTCTGATTACTGAAGGTTAGTAACATATTATAAATACTTTGGATTACTTCTTCAGCACTGGTTGATTTTTTTCACTTGTTTTGACAATAAAAACTCTTCCAGTACAATAAGACAAAATACACATGTTAAAAATACATTCTCTGAAAAACGAAATATCTTATGCAGTGTTGTTTCTAAAACAAGATAAATCAAACTGATCTTGTTTTAAAATTTTTTGATATTTTTACAGGAAAACAATATAAAGTGATTATCAAAAATATGATTTTTGCCCTAATATCAAAGATCTTACTTGAAACATACTTCTCTGTCTGCTGGTATGAATGTAACACATCATAAGAAAGTGTTTCACCGCTGTTCAAATGCACTTTGGATCGCATCATTTATATGTATAAATGTTTTCCATCTGAAAGGACTAAATATTAAACGAAAGAAATGTAAAAAAAAATGCAAAGTCATCTCTTCAGCACTCAAAATACTTTTTGAATGTAACTGTATTCTAATTATTAATGATTTAAATAGTAACAGTAGTGGAATACGTTTATTTATATTTTGTATTTTAAATACGTATTCCCGTTACATCTACGTATTCCGTTACTCCCCAACCCTGTTTGTGAGGCATTGCTGATAACAACTTTTAGACATACACTTCCATACCACTCTTAGAGCATACTTGGATGGTTTTAATAACTAAACATCATGTGATAATTATTGAAAAACAAAACAAAACCATTAATGACAGCCTCCAAAGCATAAATGAGAATATTGTGTTGTTTGTGGGCCATTGTGTGCTAAGCTCTTTGAAGTAAATGCGCTGGTCAACACATCTGGCATAGATTGGATAAAGCTGTTGTTGTTTGTTGAATTGTGTTCTGTGACTGTCCTTTTCACCTTTCCAGATGAAATATAAGATATATGTGCGTGTCTCCATGTGTGTATTAGTGGAAAACGTACAGTAATCACTGAGGACATACAGTATGTGGTCACTTATTGTTATACAATTTTGTTACTTAAAAGGATAGTTCATCCAAACATTATAATTCCCTCATCATTTAATCACACTTATGTCATCTCTATCTTTTATGACTTTCTTTCTTCTGTGGAGCACATATGAAGATTTTTTTTGTCAGTGGGGTCCAAAACTTTCAAGCTCTAGAAAAGACAAAGGCAGCATAAAGACTCAAATGATTTAATCCATGTAGTTTAATTCCCAATATGATCGGTTTTGGGTGAGAAACAGACCAAAATGATAGGCTCCTATGTATATATGTACATGTGCTGTACACGTGTTCTGCGCATGCATCAAGCTCAAGGAAGTGTGATGGAGCTTCTCTCATGAACACATCAATTTATAGTGAAAAAGGAGTAACATTTTAGTCAGTTTCTCACCCAAAACCAAACATATCACTTCTGAAGACTTGGATTTAAAAGTCATGGATTTATGCATTAGATGCCTTTATGCTGCCTTTATGTCCTTTTTGAAGCTTTAAAGATTTGGACCCCATTGACTTGAATTGTATGGGACAAAAACACATCACGTGTTCTTCAAAAGAGTCTCCATTTTCTGCAGAAGAAAGAAAGTCTGAAAGAAAGCTTGAGATGGCATAAGGGTAAATGATGAGTAAATGATTGGTTTTGGTGAACTATTCCTTTGAACATTGTATATACACAAAGGCTTGATCATAAGTCATGACTCATCATGATGTCAGATAGTGAGAACAAACAAATACGATCACTTTTCAAATCATCAAACAAGTCTCATGTGGTTGCATGGTGATGTACAAGATCTGAATGTGGTTAAAAACTCAAATATGTTTATCCATAATTAAAATATTGAGTTGAAAACATATCCTGATACTCAAAACCAATATTAAAAAATTATGAATCAAAAGAAGCTGTTAATATTGTTGAGGAAAACAAGATAATAGGAAAGAATTAGGACTGAATGAATTATTTTCACATTATAGTTTATTACAAGTGTTTATAAAATTACCAAGTACATTTAAGAATCACTGTAACAAAAAAGGAGAGAGAAACATTCATATTTGAACTAAGTGAAATGTGGATTTGTAAAAATGAATAAAATATATGTACAGACAAACTCAACAATCAACAAAAGAACAGAACATGTAGTCAAATGGCACTCAAAATAAACATACCTCGCAAGTGCTTCTGTATATTAATATTAACTAAATGCAAAGGTAATAATGATAACAAAATTATAATTATTACAATAAGATAAAACCATATTAACATTTAAACACTGTTTACAATATAACTGAAATTCATATAATTCTAAATAGAACAGTATTTACCAACAGACTTTACTTTTACTAGAACTCTATTCTGAAATATAACAAAAATAGCACTTAAAATAATATTTATTACAATAATAATATTATTAGCAAGAATATTATGATATTAGACAATGCAAATATGCTTTACCCATAGTAAGTGAAATGCCAAATCCCTCTTTGCACTCACAGCACGAACATTTGCTCAGAAATTGCAAATCTCCACTTCAGAGAAAGGCAACTCTCTGTTAGAAAATGATACACTGAAAGCAGCAGACGTTAATTGTTTTAATTCATGAAGAAGAAAAAAAATCAGTGGCATATTTTATCCAAGAAAAGTCATTTGCTTAGCCTGTAAGGAAGTGAAGGAGGAACCCCATTGGGTTTCTCATTTCAACAAGAGTCCTACTGCCTCTCCCCCGACCCTATACGGCAAGTCATCCACATGCAGAGTTCCTGTGGCTATAAGTCCCTTCAAAGGCATCACAAGAAAACTCTCTTGATTGGTGGTATGCAGTAGGAGTTAATGATTAATGATTGGTCATTCAGTTTTGTCATCATCTACTGTATATTCAGTATAAATTCTTCTTATATTAATGCAATGCGGAGCAGCATTAAAACAAGTTTGACCTTTACAGAGGTCAGCTGGCATTCTGCTCCATCATATAAATAAAAAGCGACTCCCAAAGCAGCATATATCACAGTTATGACTTGTTTTCATAAATGTCTTCAGATATAACATTTGCAGCAGGAATGAGTCGCTCATTCCCTATATAGCTTGTTTTGAGAGCCCGACTTTAACACAGACACGCACAGCCAAAGTTAGACAGAGATTATGTCGTGTGGCATTGCAGTAATAAAGCACAGGGTCATTTTCTCTCATGCTCTCTCACTATTTATATATCTCTCTTCATGTCTGTCCTCTTCTCACTCTCTTACAAAGAATATTATGAATTGTCACTTATATACAGATCATGTATAACAAGTGCTGGGTAAGTCTGAAAGCTCCTTCTGTACTGCAATGTCACCTGAGTAATTACACAATCCTCCTATTCATTCTAGTTTGCACTGCCTACTCTAACTCCTAATACCTTAGCTGAATAACAACCTGTCCACGCACACAAACACACACACATTCATGCAAGAAAAACATGTAATGTATTTACACACACAAAAACACATACTGTATATACATATAAATGAACTCACTCAGATCTGCACCATTCACACTGAAATACACAAAAACCATGAAAAACTCTCATACATATACATAACTTCTAATAATAATAAAAAAAATAAAATTCAAGACTGATTCATCCAGACCCGTCCTGTGCTGTGCTGGTTAAAGCAGAACTGGCCATACCCTGTGACATCTACATTGGCAGATGCTTATATGACTGTTCCTTTAAACCTCCACATCTTTCTTAAAATCTTACTTGTGCTCTCCTTATGTAGCAATAAGTTTAGTTACATTTATATATTTTTGTTATATTTTTTTGCATTTTCTTTACAAATGATAGACTATACATTTTTGGCAGATGAGAGTGTCTTTTAGGAAACTTCTGGTGACAGCTCCATCGGAGAAGACTTCTCCTTTTCTTTCCTCTCAATCTGTCACACAGTGGCATCCAGCATGTCATTTGATTTGGCCATGATCTGGTTCTGGTTGGAGTCAAGGCCATAAAATTTTACGCGAAGGCCGTCGGTGGGGTGCACCACGGGGACTGAAACCATGCGGGGGAACGTCCGCGTGGCTAACTCGAAGCGACTGCCTCCAGCAAGCTCCACAGCCAGAAGTTTGAGGAAGAGGGTGGCCAGCTGCTTTCCCAAGCAGGAGCGAACACCGCCACCAAAGGGCAGGTAGTGGAAACGACCTTCACGATCCTCACTGCGCTCTGGACTGAATCGGTCAGGGTCAAATGCCTCCACATCTTTAAACACAGCCGATGTGTCATGTGTGTCACGGATGCTGTACATGACACTCCAGCCTTTGGGTACTTGCACGCCCTAAGAGAGGGAGGAATATATGATTAAAAGAGAACATTTACAGAATAAAGATAGACTTTTAACAAGGATATAGCCAGAAACAAACTTTACAGAAATAGATGAACGCAAACGCTAACGTTTGGCAACGTGTATTCCCAATGCGTGGTTGAACACATTTACTGTGCGTTTTTGCGTTACTATGTTTGGGTAAAGGAGGGATGACGGAATAATTGTTGCAGGAGGGAGGTAAGCAGCAGTTTACATTTGCTTACTCTAGTGTTGTCATTGGTCAGATTAAATGAACATACTCCTCCCAAACTTTTGTTCAGAGCTCCATGTTGTGTGATGAATCACGGTCTGACTCTGACATTGCGGAACACAATGATGCATGAAAAATTAGCGTCTGCGTTCACGTATTTGCACAGAGTGATGACTTTAACAACAAATTACCATTAAGTGCAACAAAATAATAATAAATATGCAATACAATGGCATAGTCAAGGTGTGAAGCTATGACATTCTCTGCATGTCCAAAACAACTTACATCCAACTCAAAGGTCTGTGTGGCAATGCGGTAGCCTCCAGACACGGGGGCAAAGAGGCGCAGGACCTCTTTGATCACGCAGTCCAGGTACTTAAGGCTAATGATGCAGTCCAGGCGTAGTTCGCCCTGACAAAGACAACCATCGTGGAGCAGGCCGCAACCTCGCAGCTCCTCACGCAGCTTTTCAAGCACCGCAGGGTGTCGCAGTAACTGCATGATAAGAGATGTGCTGGCACTAGCTGTTGTGGCAAAAGCAGCGAAGATCAGCTCAATTGTGGACTCCTGATGGAGACAGGGAGAGATGTTTGTAACTCATCACAGATTTGAATGTAAAGCACTCAGTCCTATCCAAAAGTCCTATTGTTAACATTCACTTCTAGTTATTGGTAAAGGGTTCTGGCAACTTTGTCAGATGTAGGAGAACCAGGGTACAGACACTGTGTAACATATTGTAAACATTGAATCCAGGAACTGAATCTATGGAAAGAAAGTGTAATCCCAGAACACTTCTCTTCTGCCAATGCAACCCCGATTCATGTATCTGTGATGTACAAAAAAAACTCTAATTGACTCTAATCAATGGACAATATTCTGACTAAGAGTAACGTTTCTAGTCATATTCTTATTAACATGATATGGAGTATATCCTAATTAAAGGATGAGTACAAGGCCAATGGAACGAATTCAGCAGTCAGCTACTGTACTAAAATCTGACTTTTCCTGAATTCTTATGGATGATTGAGCGTCTTTATTTCTTTTCTTTCCTTTTTTCTCTGTCTTTTTTTTCTCTCTGAGGTTTGGCAGCCATCTTCCACAAGTCTGGAGTTTTCTTTTCTCTCTCCCTTCCTTTTTTAACTGCTTGCCAGTGAGTTGGTGTTGACAGCCCCAGGAGCCACCCCTGCCTACCACTATCTGATGTTTTGAGCAAGTGGTGTAGAGACCATGCATGTACATCATAAAAGAAAACCCTCTGAAGCCTTTAAGTGAAATAACCAGGTAACAACTGCCAACAGAAAAACATTTATTGACCATCATATGTCACAATCTCAGTGTCACCCAGTTGTGGAATGAGAGCAGTCAGTGGGAAAGTGTTTTGCCATAGAGCCACTGCCTTTCAATGTCGAAGTTTTAACTTCCTTTTGGCTTTAATAAGTCATCAAGTAATCATACTTTGACATCACTCTGAAAAAAAAATATGTTGAAAAGAAAACGATAAATTGAAAGAAAAAGATTGTGTGATGACCAGTTTTATGGATGAGTAATGTGTTTTTACAGCAGACAGAAGTGACCAAAACACTCAAAAACCTTGCAGGTGTTTATGAATTGAGCCACCTTGTTTGCCATAAACAAAACATCCCCTAATAGCACACATACATCACCCAGACATCTATTTTATGTTTTTGTTTATATCTGGAAGGCATACTTTTTAAGTTGTTTGCTCATCTGCAGTATGTCTATAAGACATTTCCTCCTGGATGTCAATTAATCATTTAGCAGATGTCTTTGAGATTATGATTTAGAATGTTTGTAAATCTGATCTTTTCAAGACGTTTAGCAGATTTTAATTAGAATGTGATGCTTTCCAGATGAAAAGCTCTAAAACAAACATCTCAGAGACCTACATGTGCTATCTGGGATTGGAACATCTTCCAAAAACTATTTTAAAAAATCATCGTTGAGATGTAACTATGTGATATTGTATATTCTGATATTCCCAAGGTTGCTCCAGTAACACAGCACATTGTTTTAGAGAGAACTCCTCTATTATATAGCCACAGTTGAGCTGATATGTTCACAGCCTACATAGGTAGCTACCTTCTGAGACAGCATCCCATTTGTCATGGAACCTTATTATTGACTGATCTGATGTCAGCTATTCTCCTACGGTCACTCATGCAAATCAAACAAAGTGCTAACAGTTTATTCCAAAACCTTTGTTGTTAACATGTTGCTAAGCCAACACCACAATAGTCCAATAGCACAAAAAACACAAGCACACACTGTGGTTGACACATGTTGTAGTATGGGTGAAATATTGGGTGGCACAACCCATTTATAAGTGGAACATTTGGAACAGAACTGTTTAACAATACTTTTTAGCTTCTTACTACTTTATACTTACAACAAACATTTCTCTCGGCTATTTCCGCCATCTTGGATTTAGTTTTTTCCACAGAGCTCATTGCCATGCATTCTGGGATTGGTTTTAATACATTACTTTAGGAAACATGCAACGCTCCCCAAAGTGCACCTATGATGTCTCAGAATGCTGTCTAGATATGCAGCTCAAAAGGTTCTGGAACAGAACTACTGTGTATTACTGATGATTCCCTCACCTTGAGCTCCTGCATTGTGAGCTCTGTGTTGTTTTCCTTGGCGCTCTCTAGAAGCACATCAAGAGCATCACTGTAGTCTTTCCCTTGTGTATGGAGTGGCTTCTCTCGGATAGCTTTTTCTATACTTTTCTGGAGTGAGTCTCTTGCACGAATGCCCTATGCACACACAAAACAAGTGTATTAGTTTACCACCTCAGAGACTGCTGTATAGAATCCCACTGAGTTAGAAGTAAATATCCAAATAACATTTTAATTGTGAATTTAAATGTTTAGGACAATATACAGTAAAGTGACATTTTACCTTTCTGTAACCACTGAATGGCACGTCGATGGGAAGACTAAAGACATTCTCCACAAACTCCTGGAAAGTGTGGAAGAGACAGTGCAATTCCTCATCAGAGACTCGGAAACCCAGGAGCACACGCACCGCCATGTGGAAGGAGAGACGCTGGGACTCGCTGTACACATTGATGGGCTCAGGATTAGAGCTCCACACCCGCAGGGTCTCCTGAATAACCTGCTGGATCTTGGGCAGGTATCTCTCCAGAGCCTCATGACTGAAGACTTTAGCAAAGATCTGAGGAATAAAATTGAAAGTGTGGTGAATCTGCTGTGTTTTCACATTTAGGTAACAGTTTGGTTTGGTGTGTTTCTATTTGATGTTTAATTAATTTTTTACTTCATATGATAAAAGGCCAAAATGCACTAGGGAACTAATGTAAACACCAAACCTAAACCCAGAAATTGGATGATACAGTTTTTGAAATCTGTTGGTAGCCTGATAAATTGATACGTATGAGTGTATAAGCAGTATTCTTGTAGCTCAAATCTGGTTCTGAGCTATTCTTAAGAAGGATTTGTTTTGCCAAATGCCACAAAAAAAATTATCTAACTGGTCCAGGTGAGCAGGGTGGAGAATCTGGTTCCAAAATAAACAAAAATAAATACAATTCATGAATCTGACTCTCACTGACAGTATTGTGAACACAGCACACAGAAGATCAAGATAACCAGCCTGTATCTACAGGTATACTGCATTTAAACAGAGCTGCAGTGTATATGGACCTGTATATGGACCAAGAATATGGACCTGTATTTCTGAACTATGCTTGGCACAATACAACTGACCCATAATATCTCAATCCAGCATGTGCCATACACACGAGAAATGTCATCAAAATATTGTCCTGAAACCACAGTCAGCTGCTAAAGGCCAAGCTTATTATTCTTTAAGCCTGAAGCATGGAACATTCTCATCAATTCTAAAGTCTAACATTTTTGACCTTCTCCACCTCCACCTCTCTCTCTCTCTCTCGCTCTCTTTCTCTCTGAATATTTGTCTGATGTTCTGAGAGAGAGTTTCCATCTGCATCAGCAGTGAGGGTGAAAGGGGAAGGTAAGATTTTCCTAGCCACAGAAATGTAGTTCTAATGTGCCTCAGTTGTACTGGTTTGTTTAGTGAAATAACATCCATGTTCCAGTGCCGTCGACTAACAATAGCACTTTTTATATGCCATTTCACTCCAAATAGTGTGGCTCCGCCCCACTTTTCCACAGTAGTAAAGGGAAGAGGGTGGAGACTTATGTGTCCTCCTCCTGTCTCTCGCTCTGTGCTTCTTTTTCATCATGTCTAACTTTCATCAGGCCCATTTCTTTGTGTCTCCTTTCTTCTCTGTTCTTCTGCTCTGTGTAGTGTCATGCTGACCAGAACCCTTTCTTCCTTCTAACTCTATAACAAGTGTAACTCTTATAAAAGTATCTTATAAATGAATAATTTTGTCACCTTTCCAAACTATCTGAAATCTAACTTTAGATGATCCCTCTTATGTTACAATTGTACAAAAAGAGACAGAAAGGAACCCATTATAGCTGATCACCGGAATCTGTTGTATTTTGAATACTGGTCTACAACATGGCTATTGTTCCAAAAAGGCTTTTTGACTAGCTTAACCAACAAGGCTTTCTTGGTTAAACACCATTACAAGAAGAAAACACTGGTCGACCAACATCATTAGCTAAGTTTTTTGGTGAGCAAAATGGCTATGTTGGTCCACCAGCTAGACCAGCATAAACTAGTATACTGTAAATCAACATAGGAACTGCATGCTACTTAGCTGGCGTTTTCAGCACAAGAGCTCTATGATATCAACCAAATCCATTTTCCTCCAACACTTTGATTGGTTGTCAGTGTGCTTCTCCCTGTATCTGTCTACACATCCAGTGATCTGTCAACTTTACAACTTCACTTATTTCTGATCTTAAGTGCTTATGAATGTGTGTAGACATGTTTGCATTTACCCATAAAATAATACATGCAATACAACACTATATTTACTCTGCTTATTGGTATGGGTTCTGATTGGATTTATTGAAGTAATTATTTTCCTTTGGGAAGACTGAAGTCTTTACTTACTGGACAGACATCAGTCAAGCTCCGCTTTTGCCAGTCCCCATTATACAGGATTCTGAATACTACTGGAAAAAAACAGCCGCCTGTCTTCATTACAAAACGTGACTCCTTGTACTGCACTTTCCACATAGTACCCCCTTAAGAATTTCCATATGTCTTAAATTAAATGAAACTGCTCAAAGCTGCTGGTTTGACCAGAATGTAAGACCTCTTTATTCTTTCTAACCCTCCCTCCCCCCATTCACTTTCATTACACTTCTCTACATTTCCAATTTCCCTCTCTTTCCCTCTCTCCCTGCTGACTAACATAAAATCCCTCTCTCACAGCGAGAGCTCATTATGCAGACAGGTGAGCTGTAGCATTGAGAACCTGTGCCCTCTACTGGCCAACATAGTACATTCAACACCTCACCAAATCCACTATCTGTCGCATTCAAATGGACACTATGTAGTGTAGTGTATTTCCTTCTTTCTAATGTCTTCATGTCTGTAACCTTATGTCCCAGAGGGTTTAGGGGTGGTAGAAGGCTTGCTGATGTTATTGTTGAGATTGATGATTTAGTTCAATGAAACACCTCTGGCACATGGCAGTTCTCATGTCACTTTGTCCAGGGAAGGAAGGATTAGAGTCAGGATTCGGGAATTAAGTTTAGTCAGTACTGAGTCTGTAAGTAAATAAGGGGAGAACTCCTCTAAGACTAAACAGGTGACTACCGCTTGAAGAAATGTTGATTAACTACTTCCATATGGTATGTTTCTTTACAGTTCATGTGTGTACTTTTTCTGTTAAAATTCTTTCTCATATTCCATCTTAATACAGTATAAGTCAAATAAACGTAAGACATTTGTAGGTTTATGTCACTTAAAATTAACACAGTGGCTCTGTGGCTCTATCAAAACTTTGCTTTGCTTGTTTGAATGACCCAGACTGACACAGCAAAATTAGTTAGACAAATGGCATGACTTTGGGGTGAGACTATCTGTTTGTGCAGCCAAAAGAAGAAGGGAAAGTGATTATTTTTGCGATTCCGTTTGGTGACCCTAATACAGCAGAAATTACACACTTTAGCTTAACCTGCGTGGCCTAACTTAACCTGAAAGTGGGGCACTGCAATATTTATGTATCGAAATATAGGCTGCACTATGCGGTACATCTCTAGAGAGGTTGAGGAACAATTGAAAATGTTTTCATATTTAGTGTGCAAAGCAGGACATTGTATCCAGGCTGAAGGGATTTCATAAGGCAGTCTTTGTACGTCCAAGGCTGGCCGACTAATTAGTAGTCATTAGGGGGTTTGCGTGAGGCCCTGGACCTGGAGGATTAACCAGACTTATTACACCCCGCTGACTCCTCAATGGGACAGGTGTGTGGGGTGAAACTCAAGCCTCCAAGGGACTAAAGAGAGCCAGGGTACACAAAAAAACTATTTTGCCCCTCAACAATAGGTTGGATTTGGAGAGAAGGTAGATATGAGCATAATTCTCCATGTGGTCATTGTGAGCAGACTGTTATGGATAACAATAGTGAAAAGGGAAGCAAAGCATTGTAGGTATCTGCCTCCAGATCTTGAGAAGACATGACCTATGAATGGCAGTCCCCTTTCTATCATGTTTCTTTTTTTACTCAATCTCTTTTCTTCTTGTCTGTTTTATCTTTCTTCCACTCTTTAGTCCTCTAATTCAGAATGTTTTTTTTCTCACCACTGTCTTTCTGCTGGCATTTGCGATACAGAGAAATGGGGCACATAAATACTATCCATTAAGAGGTAAGGGGTGTGTGTGCACATAAATGTGGGTCCGTAAGTGTTACATGAACATAAAACTGCATTTAAGCACATATATATAGTGTATGCATGCATGCATATTTGAGTGCATGTATACGTAAATCTACATTAGCCAATATGTGCACAACAGTGTATAAACCATACCTTCCTCCTTTTGCGGTGGATGTCTCCTATGGAGTTGGCCAAGCTGTTGGGACCAAGTAGAGTGCTGGTGCTTTGTGGCCAGTCCACAGTGACAAGGCTGTGCTCTCCCATCAGAACCTTGCGCACATTCTCTGCCCCTGTGACCCGGATCAGCGGCCGCCCGAGCAGGTGAGTCTTGAATACGTTCCCATACTTCTGCCTCCTTGAAGCATGGAACCCTGCACCCTGCAAAAGACAAAAAGATATTGAAAGGCGGAATGCATTATCAGACACACTGGGCTTTAAAATATTACATAATAGACATAAATATTGACTGTGCAGCAGTATTTCATTTACAGCGGGGGAACTCCCACACAAGTCGCCTTGATTTTGACCATCCAAGCTTCCCCTTTTGAGATTGTTTGGCACCCCAACTTAGTGAGACAACCCTATGCATTGCAATTGCTGCATACCCCGTATTTGTGGCACTGTTAATGCACACTACAGAAAGAAACGAGCAGCGCACACAAGCAAAGCGAGCAGCACATTCAGACTTTTTTTTTTTATTAAATTGCAGCACTTTTTTGATTGATATTCACACAGTCATATGCTGATTTTGATTTTTGACATTATTTTTCAATATATGCTATTTTTATCACATTACATACAATTTAAACTGTTAGCTCACAACTCAAATATGACTTAAAATGTAATCGTTTCTTTTGCTGTGGCGTTGGAGATTCAGTAGCGGCTGAGTGCCACTGTTGAACAGCGGTGCAGGAAACACTGTTGAGCAGACATATAGTATTAGAAAACGAATTATCTTATTTTACATTAGCGTTCTATTGGAGAATCATACTAGCTAAATGGATCGCTCAGAATAAATTACATTTTATGATAGTTCCAACAAGTTATTAGCCTTAAGCCTAACAATACCCCCTTAAAACATTTTATGAACAGTGAACACACATGGTTGCGCTTGATATTGTAGGCTAAGGGGCTTTTTCCATGCTCGGCTGGATATTTAAGATCTGATGAGGTGTTAGGGCTAATAAGTATTTGGAATGAAGGGTGTTAGCCCTGTCGGATTAGCCTACTCATTTGTTTTTGTTTTGTAAGGATAAAAGGGTCCCGTTGAAAGAATTTTTTATGCAAGTGGGTTAGCTCTAGCAATTAGCAAAGACGGCACTCAGGCTTAGCCTTCAGTATCACGTTGAGAGAAGTGATCCAATGAGCATATGAGTACGGCCATTGGCTCAGAGAAGTCACAAGGTTTGTGTGAAAGACTATATGAATGTGCTAATAAGTGTGGAATCTAGTGCTTCCTGCTAACTTTCAGCTCTGATGCCTTCACCTCTAGGATTCAATAACAGGCATAGTGACCGCCCGAAATATCTGAATGGGAAGTGTAAAATTTGCAGCAACAGTCAACACTCTGGCTTTCTCAGGGCATGAGACATGAACCTGAATGGTATCTGATTGTGGAATGGCCCAAAGTTGCGCCGTAATTATGTTGCAAACATGATTTATATTACACATAATGCATATTAAAGTCACAGTTACAAACATGATAAAGACTCTTAGCTCTGAAGTGAGTTGCTCTGTATAACACACAGTAATTGCCTGTAGCCCTTGAGACCTCAGCTGAGCACATAAAGACGGCCTGTAACCTCTCAGCCTCACACACACAAACGTACACATACTGACCCCATGGCAGGAAGTGGCATTAGAGCTGTTTACTCCCCTTGACTCCTTCCCCCCTCACCTCACTAAGATTTGTAACCAGTTCCATCAGACTCCAACACTCACACACTTTTTGGGGGATAAAATTTGCAGCATGCAAGGCTTCTTTCCTGTTTGTTTGACTGAGAGATACTAGTTTCAGAACACTTTAATTCATCATGTGTGTTTGCATGTGCGAATGTAGTTATGTGTCTTAGATTTTAAAAGCCTTGTTAGGGACTGTTCACATCTAAGCGTTCTTGCTAAAGAACGCTTAAATAAAGCTAAATGCTGTGCAACGAATAGAACAGAACGCAGGTGACTCTCGGTGTGATTTTAAGGTGATATTAATTTTACCCTGACATGACGACTTAAAACGTGGCACTCTTGCAAAAAACACAGAAATCACAATGAGAAACGACGCAACAGAGACAACCATCTTCTAGCGTATGCTTGTACAGAAAACAATTGTAAAACAGCATAGACGGACACAAAAGTGCTCCTTAGAATGTTTCTGTAAGGACAGACTAGCTGATGTCAACATTACCGCCATTCCAAGGTCTCTAAAATAAGGAACAGACTATAAACATACACAAGATGCTTACTATCAGTCTATGTTTTCTTCAGCACTTTCCATTTCCATTTTCTCCCTTTCTGTCTGTCCTCAGTCCAGCAACCAATTTCATTGGAGATGGGCAAGTGCTCAGTGTTTCACCCACTTTGGGAAACTTGGGTTTGGGTTTCTAACTTCAAAATGACCACAACTTGAGACATATTGTAGATGATGTAGATGTTCTAAAAATGACCTCTTCTAGATGAAAATGCACACATCTTCTAGATGTCTGGGCGACGGATGTATCAGGCAATGTACGTTAACACTTTAGACAAGGTTAAACAAAGGGGGATTAGGTCTCGCTTTCTCAACTGCCAAAGTTAACACTGCAGGTCTGGCTGAAAATGTAAGAGAAAATGTGGCTGTAAATTCTGCAGTGGTGGACAACTTAAACCATATTTCACACTGTTATTTTTCACACTTTTCTTTCTCAGTTTACACAATTTTTCTGGCAGATGCCTGTTTGGGGTTTTATAGTTCAGGAATTGTTAACATTTTGGGGATTCTACTTTTTCAGACCCTTTGGTTCTTCATCAGGGGGAGTTGGATGAAGTCCTGATTTCAGCATCGTACCTGAACAGTCAGAGCTTCAGAAAACAAATAGACTGTATCCTGTGAGAAATAATGAAGGAAAGGAAGACATCTCAACCCCTAAAAAGTATGACTAGAGATTACCCTAAAGCATTGTGGACTGGGGGCTGAGCCACTTTGTGAACAGTGTGTGGGGTGAGAGATATGGTCACTAGCCAGCTCACAGCAAGTCTATACTTAAAGAGATTGAGGATTTCACATATCAGGTGAGTGTGAGGGCAAGAGGTAATGCTGACACGAACAACCACACACACAAACACAAACACACATCCCAAAGCAGGGGAACAGGGGGGAAAATAAATGTACTATCTTTCACCACATGGTGAGAACTGAGTGTGTGTGATGATGGATGAGCATTGAGTCAGTGTATGTGTCTGTTTGCTCCACTCTCAGCAGTGGGACTAGTCAGCATGAGAGAAAGGAGCAGTTTTCGACCTGACAGACCTAGGACAAGGCCATCTTTCACACATACCCAACATAAGGGCACTTTCATTCTCTGTTGATTTCTGTGTGTAAACACACTCATGCACAAGTGAACTTGTAATTTGTATTATATTATATTTGTTTATCGTCTTTGTTCTGTCATATTTCCCCTTCGGACAATTTCTATATTGACATCATTTGTAACCTGCATGAACTTGGGGTGTTCTGGGAACATTAACATTCGTTTTAAACACCACATGCTGTCATCCTTAACTGGCCAGGTCTCTTTTTTCACTCTCTCCAGGAGAGTAGTAGACAAACAGAGTGAAGCAGTACAATGTATGGTTACACACTGCATCACCAAAAATATATATGCATTTCACATATCTACATGTGTGTACAATATTTACACACACGTAGGGGCCAACAGTTCCCACTTAAACAAGTGTACACAGTAGGGCAGCCAAAAGAATTTAGCCTGCAGCCAAAAACAGTCCAGTCCTGAAGTGTGCATTACAAGATCATGTCCAAAAGACAAAGAAGATAGCAGTTAAAAGATGGGGAATGGTAGTGAGTGGAAGTGATTGACAGAGAGGTAAGCATAAGAAAAAGTTGATGGGAATGACTTGTTTAACAGACAATAGACTCGTTGAGCTGGAAATAGCAGAACAGGTCGCGAGGCAAAATGTGGAGACAAACTCGCTGGGCGTCACTGCACAGATGTCATTTGGCTAGAAGGTGAGAAATGTCCTCCCTCATTTCATGAGGCCACAGAAGCTCAGACGTGCAGCGAACGAAAATAAAACAAAAAATCCAAAAGGGTCACTGACGCACAAAACTCCACACACCCTGGAAAAGCAATGAGGTAATAATCTGCAGCTTACTTGCGTTGTCAAACACACACATGGTTGATTGTGCTTTTGTTCACATCTGCACGCACACACAGTAATGCATGGACACGGTTATGGTTACTTCATTAGACCAATCTCCAATCCTTCGCCTTTTCTTAAAATTGTCAGGCCAAGTGAGCGAAGGCAGATTGAATTCAAGAACGCCGTTAGACACTGAGGTAAGATGATCTCAATAAAATGCAATAAGCAATAAAATGAATACGATTTCCACAGTGTCGCTGTATGACAATAATGTGGGCAAGGCTCTTGGGAGGAGAACATGTGTGTGATTTGTGTGGGCTTCTGTTGCGTTTTGCCGTGATATATTTATTCTGTCAAACCTTAAACTTTTGAGTTATGCTCAGGACCATAAAAATATGGTAGAAGTGGCAGTTTAGGAAGACATAACAGACATGATAAACTGGATGTGTTTGGAATGAGAAATTAAAAGGGTCTGTTGGTTAAACAGCTGTTCAGATGTTCATTTTGAAACACCTACAGTATGTGTGTATGAGTGTGTTAACTTCTGTGATTTAAAAAAAAATCACTTCAAATGAAATTTGTCACTCAAAACAGAACATATCAGTTCTCCGCTGTGGTGTCTTGTCTGGTGGTGAAAGGGTTAACTCACCACATTCAACAGTTTATTTTATTTTGAAAAGAAATGTATCAATATTTTACAAAGGGGCGCAATATAGAGGACCACTTTTTTTCCATTGGCTCCTTCCACACAGAATGTGCTGGACTAAAAATACAAATTTCTGTGTAAACTGGACACCAGTTGAGCCTTCCACTACATAAATGTACCCTTTGTGTGGCTGTGGAAATGTTATACAAATGACCCCTTTATTAAAACCACAAAAAAAGCTTTTAATTATATTTATTCAGATCAGCTATGGTTGACCTGAACACTGGGGTGCTAAGCAAGAGAGCTGGAGTGCAATTTCATATGCAATTTGACCGCCATAAAGATGGGGAGAAGAGAAATATAGATGGAGCAGCGGGATTCGAAAAAAGTGTAAAGCAAGTTTTGGTTGGCACATGAGAGGGTTTCTTCGAAGTCTAGATTCATGCTGTTCTACGCTCTTTATTTCTATCACTTATTATTCTGACCCTTGTTCTCTCATCTGTCTGTATGTATAATTGTGGGTCTGCATCTCTTGGTCTAGGGGCTTATGTGTTTATTGGTTCAGAATGGGCAGGTAACTGCACAGGGGGAGTTCTCTGTGCGCTGACAAACAGTCTCAGCGTAAATAAAGATACTATGTCCATTTTCTGAAATAGCCCATTGGAATCTCTCAGGATGTGTGCGTTGGCCAGTCTCCATTGGTGTATAGACGGCATTTCTGCAGAGGAGAACATAAACAGAGAGAGAGGAAAGAGAGCAGAGGCAGTTGGAGCTGAGGTCCCATTATTTTTGCCAACAGTCAGCCTTTGGAGATACTGCACTTTGTTGCCAAAGAGGGTGATATTGAAGGATTGAGGTGCTGGGTGCTAATGGGTCAAGGGAAAAGGGCACATGTCTATGCATTAATTAAACAACATACAGTTTAAAGCATTGCAGCGTATATCAATATCATATATCAATCGCCATATATGATTTTGCTCTGTGCTGCTAAATCAATTCCAAAGCCCACGAGACAAGCGCATAGAACCTAAATGTGGGCGAACAAGGCCAAGCTGAGAGAATGGTCTCCCCTTTGACCTGGAAACACTTTGTGGAGAGAGATTATGGTTGTTCAGTACAGTGTGAGTGCTCAACCCTGGGACCCCCTTTTCTTCTCTTTTCTATCCCCCTACTTTCCTCCTCCTCCTCCCACTACTGCTGCCAAGCCCCCCTCACTCCTAAAGACAAGAGGCTGTTTGAGGGGTTGCTAGTGTGTTCCAGAGGTGAAAAGGGGGCCACACCATGCTGGTGCCAGTCATGCCCATTTCATGCTTGCTAATCCCGACAAGCCCCAGGAGAGAGCTGGAAGACTTTTCCTAAATCCCCAGGTCTCTATAGGCCATGCTCTGTGGAATTCTGATCAGAGCCCCAAGCCCTTTACCCTTTGTCCCAGGGTGTGGGTGTGTGTAGAGGGGGTTCTGACCCCCTGGAAGGCAGCTTTATTGCCACCCAGACAGTAGCAATCTGGGTCAAGGTGGAGGAGTGGGGTTGAAGTTAGGGAGGGCTGCCCAATGGGTAAGATGTGCCCTCAAAAACTGGTATGTGGTACGATAACTTCACATGTTAGAGAGCGTTCTCTGACATATAGTCAAGGAATTCTTACTACAATTGTAAATGAATGCATGATTCATTAATTCATGTATTTATGAGAACTGTTTGCATATAAAGTTTGAATAGAGTGAATGTGTCTAATTAAATTTGTGTTTGTGTCCGAGAGCTTTGCATGCACCTGTCTGAACTCACCGGTATCCACTACACTGTCATGTTCAAGCACATGACCAAAAAAGTAAAGATTATTGATACAAAGTAATTGCCCTGGTTTGGTCACAGTTAAGTTTGTGTTCCATATGGATATTTCAGCCAAAACTTAGAGCACTATGGAGAAGGGGACAAAGAAGAACGTTTCCACCAGATATTTTTGTGGTTAACTGAAAAATCTTTGTTATTTTTGGGTTCATAGGCAGACCAAAAGCATCCTAATATATAGATAGATAGATAGATAGATAGATAGATAGATAGATAGATAGATAGATAGATAGATAGATAGATAGATAGATAGATAGATAGATAGATAGATAGATAGATAGATAGATAGATAGATATAACTGAATGCAATTTCACTACTGAAGAAAGAAAGAAAGAAAGAAAGAAAGAAAGAAAGAAAGAAAGAAAGAAAGAAAGAAAGAAAGAAAGAAAGAAAGAAAGAAAGAAAGAAAGAAAGAAAGAAAGAAAGAAAGAAAGAAAGAAAGAAAGAAAGAAAGAAAGAAAGAAAGACCAATTGTGAGTGGAAAAAATGTCCACGATATCATCATGACTTTCTTACATCTTGGTCAATCACAGGCTTGTCCCGCTTTTGGATTCGCCTGTTCTGAGATTGGAGTCTGAAGGAGACAGACCGTGTAGAGAACCGACGGAGATAATGGGGTATTAAATGCATTAATATACACAGGTAGTTGAAAATCAATGCACGTTTGCAGAAACACAATTTAAGTTGCACGTTTGCACGGTAGCTCTCAGTCGCCCCGCAGTCCTGGCGCGAGCTATAGGTTACCGCTAAAAAGAAATATAAAGTGACAGAAGTTTGGCAAGAATGGAAAATCAAAATCCTATTGATTTTAAATATATAACTGGATGGAGTCGGTCTGTTTGGCTTATAGAGAGTGCGCCAGTTGTACGGAAATTCTCTCCAGGATTTCCATCAAGTTTGGAGAATCTGTTCCTGACAAGAGAATTTGATCTGTGCGCCACTCAGACCAGGACATTCCTCCCTGTCCCAACTGAATCTCAGCAAAGAGTGTAGACTTTCTTTAAATCCACTCCAACTGCTGCAAGCCAATGTCCCAGGGACATCTCTGTGTGCACCATGGATTTAATATGGAAAGAATTCCTAAAACATGTATTCACGATGTGCCTTTTAGATTTACTATATAAAATGGATTTTTATTGCGTCTACGGTTTAGGTTCGTCCAATAAAGTGCACTTTTTAAAATACCACATTATGACTGTGTTGAATTTGTTTTCCCCGTTCTTTTTAATGTGCTACCTTCGCGCGGTCTTATTTTATAATATTCTAATTGAAGCCATGTGGCTTAAGGAAGATACCACAGAGATCCCCTTCATGTACTATACACACACACACTCGCTG